>NW_027669772.1:0-141288 GCF_964146895.1 Miniopterus schreibersii | reverse complement strand
TAACCCTAGGACCAATCCTAACCCTAACTGTCTCTCTAACCCTAGCCCTCAACATAAGCCTAACCCTAGGACCAATCCTAACCCTATCCATCTCTCTAACTCTAGCCCTCAACATAACACTAACCCTAGGACCAATCCTAACCCTAACTGTCTCTCTAACCCTAGCCCTCAACATAAGCCTAACCCTAGGTTCAATCCTAACCCTAACCGTCTTTCTAAACCTAGCCCTCAAAATAATCCTAACCCTAGGTCCAATCCCAGCCCTAACCGTCTCTCTAACCCTAGCCTTAAACATAACCCTAACCCTAGGTCCAATCCTCACCCTAACCGTCGCTCTAACCCTAGCCCTCAACATAACCCTAACCCTAGGTCCAATCCTAACCCTAACCGTCTCTGTAACCCTAGCCCTCAACCTAACCCTAACGCTAGGTCCAATCCTCATCCTAACCGTCTCTCTAACCCTAGCCCTCAACATAACCCTAACCCTAGGTCCAATCCTCACCCTAACCGTTTCTGTAACCCTAGCCCTCAACATAACCCTAACCCTAGGTCCAATCCTAACCCTAACCGTCTCTCTAACACTAGACCTCAACCTAACCCTAACCTTAGGTCCAATCCTAACCCTAACCGTCTCTCAGACCCTAGCCCTCAGCATAACCCTACCCCTAGGTCCAATCCTAACCCTGTCTGTCTAACCCTAGCCCTCAACATAACCCTAACCCTAGGTCCAATCCTAACCCTAACCGTCTCTCTAACCCTAGCCCTCAACATAACCTAACCCCAGGGCCAATCCTAACCCTGACCGTCACTCTAACCCTAGCCCTCAACATAACCCTAACCCTAGGTCCAATCCTAACCCTAACCGTCTCTCTAAACCTAGCCCTCAACATAACCCTAACCCTAGGTCCAATCCTAACCCTAACTGTCTCTCTAACCCTAGCCCTCAACATAACCCTAACCCTAGGTCCAATCCTAACCCTAACCGTCTCTCTAACCCTAGCCCTCAACATAACACTAACCCTAGGTCCAATCCTAACCCTAACCGTCTCTCTGACCCTAGCCCTCAACATAACCCTAACCCTAGGTCCAATCCTAAACCTAACCGTCTCTCTGACCCTAGCCCTCAACATAACCCTAACCCTAGGTCCAATCCTCCCCTTTTACCGACTCTCTAACCCTAGCCCTCAACATAACCCTAACCCTAGGTCCAATCCTCCCCCTTACCGACTCTCTAACCCTAGCCCTCAACATAACCCTAACCCTAGGTCCAATCCTAACCCTAACCGACTCTCTAACCCTAGCCCTCAACATAACCCTAACCCTAGGACCAATCCTAACCCTATCCATCTCTCTAACTCTAGCCCTCAACATAACACTAACCCTAGGACCAATCCTAACCCTAACTGTCTCTCTAACCCTAGCCCTCAACATAAGCCTAACCCTAGGACCAATCCTAACCCTATCCATCTCTCTAACTCTAGCCCTCAACATAACACTAACCCTAGGACCAATCCTAACCCTAACTGTCTCTCTAACCCTAGCCGTCAACATAAGCCTAATCCTAGGTCCAATCCTAACCCTAACCGTCTTTCTAAACCTAGCCCTCAAAATAATCCTAACCCTAGGTCCAATCCCAGCCCTAACCGTCTCTCTAACCCTAGCCTTAAACATAACCCTAACCCTAGGTAAAATCCTCACCCTAACCGTCGCTCTAACCCTAGCCCTCAACATAACCCTAACCCTAGGTCCAATCCTAACCCTAACCGTCTCTGTAACCCTAACCCTCAACCTAACCCTAACGCTAGGTCCAATCCTCATCCTAACCGTCTCTCTAACCCTAGCCCTCAACATAACCCTAACCCTAGGTCCAATCCTCACCCTAACCGTTTCTGTAACCCTAGCCCTCAACATAACCCTAACCCTAGGTCCAATCCTAACCCTAACCGTCTCTCTAACACTAGACCTCAACCTAACCCTAACCTTAGGTCCAATCCTAACCCTAACCGTCTCTCAGACCCTAGCCCTCAGCATAACCCTACCCCTAGGTCCAATCCTAACCCTGTCTGTCTAACCCTAGCCCTCAACATAACCCTAACCCTAGGTCCAATCCTCACCCTAACCGTTTCTGTAACCCTAGCCCTCAACATAACCCTAACCCTAGGTCCAATCCTAACCCTAACCGTCTCTCTAACACTAGACCTCAACCTAACCCTAACCTTAGGTCCAATCCTAACCCTAACCGTCTCTCAGACCCTAGCCCTCAGCATAACCCTACCCCTAGGTCCAATCCTAACCCTGTCTGTCTAACCCTAGCCCTCAACATAACCCTAACCCTAGGTCCAATCCTAACCCTAACCGTCTCTCTAACCCTAGCCCTCAACATAACCTAACCCCAGGGCCAATCCTAACCCTGACCGTCACTCTAACCCTAGCCCTCAACATAACCCTAACCCTAGGTCCAATCCTAACCCTAACCGTCTCTCTAAACCTAGCCCTCAACATAACCCTAACCCTAGGTCCAATCCTAACCCTAACTGTCTCTCTAACCCTAGCCCTCAACATAACCCTAACCCTAGGTCCAATCCTAACCCTAACCGTCTCTCTAACCCTAGCCCTCAACATAACACTAACCCTAGGTCCAATCCTAACCCTAACCGTCTCTCTGACCCTAGCCCTCAACATAACCCTAACCCTAGGTCCAATCCTAAACCTAACCGTCTCTCTGACCCTAGCCCTCAACATAACCCTAACCCTAGGTCCAATCCTCCCCCTTACCGACTCTCTAACCCTAGCCCTCAACATAACCCTAACCCTAGGTCCAATCCTCCCCCTTACCGACTCTCTAACCCTAGCCCTCAACATAACCCTAACCCTAGGTCCAATCCTAACCCTAACCGACTCTCTAACCCTAGCCCTCAACATAACCCTAACCCTAGGACCAATCCTAACCCTATCCATCTCTCTAACTCTAGCCCTCAACATAACACTAACCCTAGGACCAATCCTAACCCTAACTGTCTCTCTAACCCTAGCCCTCAACATAAGCCTAACCCTAGGACCAATCCTAACCCTATCCATCTCTCTAACTCTAGCCCTCAACATAACACTAACCCTAGGACCAATCCTAACCCTAACTGTCTCTCTAACCCTAGCCCTCAACATAAGCCTAACCCTAGGTCCAATCCTAACCCTAACCGTCTTTCTAAACCTAGCCCTCAAAATAATCCTAACCCTAGGTCCAATCCCAGCCCTAACCGTCTCTCTAACCCTAGCCTTAAACATAACCCTAACCCTAGGTCCAATCCTCACCCTAACCGTCGCTCTAACCCTAGCCCTCAACATAACCCTAACCCTAGGTCCAATCCTAACCCTAACCGTCTCTGTAACCCTAGCCCTCAACCTAACCCTAACGCTAGGTCCAATCCTCATCCTAACCGTCTCTCTAACCCTAGCCCTCAACATAACCCTAACCCTAGGTCCAATCCTCACCCTAACCGTTTCTGTAACCCTAGCCCTCAACATAACCCTAACCCTAGGTCCAATCCTAACCCTAACCGTCTCTCTAACACTAGACCTCAACCTAACCCTAACCTTAGGTCCAATCCTAACCCTAACCGTCTCTCAGACCCTAGCCCTCAGCATAACCCTACCCCTAGGTCCAATCCTAACCCTGTCTGTCTAACCCTAGCCCTCAACATAACCCTAACCCTAGGTCCAATCCTAACCCTAACCGTCTCTCTAACCCTAGCCCTCAACATAACCTAACCCCAGGGCCAATCCTAACCCTGACCGTCACTCTAACCCTAGCCCTCAACATAACCCTAACCCTAGGTCCAATCCTAACCCTAACCGTCTCTCTAAACCTAGCCCTCAACATAACCCTAACCCTAGGTCCAATTCTAACCCTAACTGTCTCTCTAACCCTAGCCCTCAACATAACCCTAACCCTAGGTCCAATCCTAACCCTAACCGTCTCTCTAACCCTAGCCCTCAACATAACCCTAACCCTAGGTCCAATCCTAACCCTAACCGTCTCTCTAACCCTAGCCCTCAACATACCCCTAGCCGTAGGTCTAATCCTAACCCTAACCGTCTCTCTGACCCTAGCCCTCAACATAACCCTAACCCTAGGTCCAATCCTAACCCTAACCGTCTCTCTAACCCTAGCCCTCAACATAACCCTAACCCTAGGTCCAATCCTCCCCCTTACCGACTCTCTAACCCTAGCCCTCAACATAACCCTAACCCTAGGTCCAATCCTCCCCCTTACCGACTCTCTAACCCTAGCCCTCAACATAACCCTAACCCTAGGTCCAATCCTAACCCTAACCGACTCTCTAACCCTAGCCCTCAACATAACCCTAACCCTATGACCAATCCTAACCCTATCCATCTCTCTAACTCTAGCCCTCAACATAACACTAACCCTAGGACCAATCCTAACCCTAACTGTCTCTCTAACCCTAGCCCTCAACATAAGCCTAACCCTAGGACCAATCCTAACCCTATCCATCTCTCTAACTCTAGCCCTCAACATAACACTAACCCTAGGGCCAATCCTAACCCTAACTGTCTCTCTAACCCTAGCCCTCAACATAAGCCTAACCCTAGGTCCAATCCTAACCCTAACCGTCTTTCTAAACCTAGCCCTCAAAATAATCCTAACCCTAGGTCCAATCCCAGCCCTAACCGTCTCTCTAACCCTAGCCTTAAACATAACCCTAACCCTAGGTCCAATCCTCACCCTAACCGTCGCTCTAACCCTAGCCCTCAACATAACCCTAACCCTAGGTCCAATCCTAACCCTAACCGTTTCTGTAACCCTAGCCCTCAATCTAACCCTAACGCTAGGTCCAATCCTCATCCTAACCGTCTCTCTAACCCTAGCCCTCAACATAACCCTAACCCTAGGTCCAATCCTCACACTAACCGTTTCTGTAACCCTAGCCCTCAACATAACCCTAACCCTAGGTCCAATCCTAACCCTAACCGTCTCTCTAACACTAGACCTCAACCTAACCCTAACCTTAGGTCCAATCCTAACCCTAACCGTCTCTCAGACCCTAGCCCTCAGCATAACCCTACCCCTAGGTCCAATCCTAACCCTGTCTGTCTAACCCTAGCCCTCAACATAACCCTAACCCTAGGTCCAATCCTAATCCTAACCGTCTCTCTAACCCTAGCCCTCAACATAACCCTAACCCTAGGTCCAATTCTAACCCTAACCGTCTCTCTAACCCTAGCCCTCAACATAACCCTAACCCTAGGTCCAATCCTCACCCTAACCGTCTCTCTAACCCTAGCCCTCAACATAACCCTAACCCTAGGTCCAATCCTAACCCTAACCGTCTCTCTATCCCTAGCCCTCAACATAACCCTAACCCTAGGTCCAATCCTAACCCTAACCGTCTCTCTAACCCTAGCCCTCAACATAACCCTAACCCGAGGTATAATTCTCACCCTAACCGTCTCTCTAACCCTAGCCCTCAACATAACCCTAACCCTAGGTCCAATCCTAACACTAACCGTCTCTCTAACCCTAGCCCTCAACATAACCCTAACCCTAGGTCCAATCCTCACCCTAACCGTCTCTCTGACCCTAGCCCTCAACATAACCCTAACCCTAGGTCCAATCCTAACGCTAACCGTCTCTCTAACCCTAGCCCTCAACATAACCCCAACCCTAGGTCCAATCCTCACACTAACCGTGTCTCTAACCCTAGCCCTCAACATAACCCTAACCCTAGGTCCAATCCTAACCCTAACCGTCTCTCTAACCCTAGCCCTCAACATAACCCTAACCCGAGGTATAATTCTCACCCTAACCGTCTCTCTAACCCTAGCCCTCAACATAACCCTAACCCTAGGTCGAATCCTAACACTAACCGTCTCTATAATCCTTGCCCTCAACATAACCCTAAACCTAGGTCCAATCCTAACCCTTACCATCTCTCTAACCCTAGCCCTCAACATAACCCTAACCCGAGGTATAATTCTCACCCTAACCGTCTCTCTAACCCATACCTCAACATAACCCTAACCCTAGGTCCAATCCTAACACTAACCGTCTCTATAATCCTTGCCCTCAACATAACCCTAACCCTAGGTCCAATCCTCACCCTAACCTTCTTTCTAACCCTAGCCCTCAACATAACCCTAACCCTAGGTCCAATCCTCACCCTAACCATCTCTCTAACCCTAGCCCTCAACATAACCTTAACCCTAGGTCCAATCCTCACCCTAACCTACTCTCTAACCCTAGCCCACAACATAACCCTAACCCTAGGTCCAATCCTAACACTAACCGACTCTCTAAACCTAGCCCTCAACAAAACCCTAACCCTAGGTCCAATCCTAACCCTAACCGTCGTTCTAACACTAGCCCTCAAAATAACCCTAACCCTAGGTCCAATCCTAACCCTAACCGTCTCTCTAACCCTAGCCCTCAACATAACCCTAACCCTAGGTCCAATCCTACCCTATCCGTCTCTCTAACTCTAGCCCTCAACATAACCCTAACCCTAGGACCAATCGTAACCCAAACCGTCTCTCTAACCCTAGCCCCCAACATAACCCTAACCCTAGGTCCAATCCTAACCCTAACCGTCTCTCTAACCCTAGCCCTCAACATAACCCTAACCCGAGGTATAATTCTCACCCTAACCGTCTCTCTATCCCTAGCCCTCAACATAACCCTAACCCTAGGTCCAATCCTAACACTAACCGTCTCTATAACCCTAGCCCTCAAAATAACCCTAACCATAGGTCCAATTCTAACCCTATCCGTCCATCTAACTCCAGCCCTCAACATAACTCTAACCCTAGGACCTATCCTAACCCTAACCGTCGCTCAAACCCTAGCCCTCAACATAACCCTAACCAGAGGTCCAATCCTAACCCTAACCGTCGCTCTAACCCTATCCTTCAACATAACCCTAAACCTAGGTCCAATCCTAACCCTAACCGACACTCTAACCCTAGCCCGCAACATAACCCTAACCCTAGGTCCAATCCTCACCCTAACCGCCTGTCTAACCCTTGCCCTCAATATAACCCTAACCCTAGGTCCAATCCTCACCCTAACCGTCTCTCTAACCCTAGCCCTCAACATAACCCTAACCCTAGTTCCAATCCTAAAACTAACCGTATCTCTAAACCTAGCCCTCAACATAACCCTAACCTTAGGTCCAATCCTCACCCTAACCATCTCTCTAACCTAGCCCTCAACATAACCCTAACCCTAGGTCCAATCCTCACCCTAACCGTCTCTCTAACCCTAGCCCTCAACATAACCCTAACCCTAGGTCCAATCCTCACCCTAACCGTCTCCCTAAACCTAGTCCTCAAATAACCCTAACCCTAGGTCCAATCCTAACCCTAACCGTCTCTATAACCCTATCCCTCAACATTACCCTAACCCTAGGTCCAATCCTAACCCTAACCGTCTCTCTAACCCTAGCCCTCAACATAACCCTAACCCTAGGTCCAATCCTAACCCTAACCGTCTCTCTAACCGTAGCCCTCAACATAACCCGAATCCTAGGTCCAATCCTCACCCTAACCGTCTCTCTAACCCTAGCCCTCAACATAACCCTAACCCTAGGTGCAATCCTAACACTAACCGTCTCTCTAACCCTAGCCCTCAACATAACCCTAACCCTAGGTCCAATCCTAACCCTAACCGTCTCTCTAACCCTAGCCCTCAACATAACCCTAACCCGAGGTATACTTCTCACCCTAACCGTCTCTCTATCCCTAGCCCTCAACATAACCCTAACCCTAGGTCCAATCCTAACACTAACCGTCTCTATAACCCTAGCCCTCAACATAACCCTAACCGTAGGTCCAATTCTAACCCTAACCGTCGCTCAAACCCTAGCCCTCAACATAACCCTAACCCTAGGTCCAATCCTAACCCTAACCGTCGCTCTAACCCTAGCCTTCAACATAACCCTAACCCTAGGTCCAATCCTAACCCTAACCGTCGCTCTAACCCTAGCCCTCAACATAACCCTAACCCTAGTTCCAATCCTAAAACTAACCGTATCTCTAAACCTAGCCCTCAACATAACCCTAACCTTAGGTCCAATCCTCACCCTAACCGTCTCTCTAACCCTAGCCCTCAACATAACCCTAACCCTAGGTCCAATCCTCACCCTAACCGTCTCTCTAACCCTAGCCCTCAACATAACCCTAACCCTAGGTCCAATCCTCACCCTAACCGACTCTCTAACCCTAGCCCACAACATAACCCTAACCTAGGTCCAATTCTAACACTAACCGTCTCTCTAAACCTAGCCCTCAACAAAACCCTAACCCTAGGTCTAATCCTAACCCTAACCGTCGTTCTAACCCTAGCCCTCAACATAACCCTAACCCTAGGTCCAATCCTAACACTAACCGTCTCTCTAACCCTAGCCCTCAACATAACCCTAACCCTAGGACCAATCCTAACCCTATCCATCTCTCTAACTCTAGCCCTCAACATAACACTAACCCTAGGACCAATCCTAACCCTAACTGTCTCTCTAACCCTAGCCCTCAACATAAGCCTAACCCTAGGACCAATCCTAACCCTATCCATCTCTCTAACTCTAGCCCTCAACATAACAATAACCCTAGGGCCAATCCTAACCCTAACTGTCTCTCTAACCCTAGCCCTCAACATAAGCCTAACCCTAGGTCCAATCCTAACCCTAACCGTCTTTCTAAACCTAGCCCTCAAAATAATCCTAACCCTAGGTCCAATCCCAGCCCTAACCGTCTCTCTAACCCTAGCCTTAAACATAACCCTAACCCTAGGTCCAATCCTCACCCTAACCGTCGCTCTAACCCTAGCCCTCAACATAACCCTAACCCTAGGTCCAATCCTAACCCTAACCGTTTCTGTAACCCTAGCCCTCAACCTAACCCTAACGCTAGGTCCAATCTACATCCTAACCGTCTCTCTAACCCTAGCCCTCAACATAACCCTAACCCTAGGTCCAATCCTCACCCTAACCTTTTCTGTAACCCTAGCCCTCAACATAACCCTAACCCTAGGTCCAATCCTAACCCTAACCGTCTCTCTAACACTAGACCTCAACCTAACCCTAACCTTAGGTCCAATCCTAACCCTAACCGTCTCTCAGACCCTAGCCCTCAGCATAACCCTACCCCTAGGTCCAATCCTAACCCTGTCTGTCTAACCCTAGCCCTCAACATAACCCTAACCCTAGGTCCAATCCTAACCCTAACCGTCTCTCTAACCCTAGCCCTCAACATAACCCTAACCCTAGGTCCAATTCTAACCCTAACCGTCTCTCTAACCCTAGCCCTCAACATAACCCTAACCCTAGGTCCAATCCTCACCCTAACCGTCTCTCTAACCCTAGCCCTCAACATAACCCTAACCCTAGGTCCAATCCTAACCCTAACCGTCTCTCTATCCCTAGCCCTCAACATAACCCTAACCCTAGGTCCAATCCTAACCCTAACCGTCTCTCTAACCCTAGCCCTCAACATAACCCTAACCCGAGGTATAATTCTCACCCTAACCGTCTCTCTAACCCTAGCCCTCAACATAACCCTAACCCTAGGTCCAATCCTAACACTAACCGTCTCTCTAACCCTAGCCCTCAACATAACCCTAACCCTAGGTCCAATCCTCACTCTAACCGTCTCTCTGACCCTAGCCCTCAACATAACCCTAACCCTAGGTCCAATCCTAACCCTAACCGTCTCTCTAACCCTAGCCCTCAACATAACCCTAACCCTAGGTCCAATCCTCACCCTAACCGTCTCTCTAACCCTAGCCCTCAACATAACCCTAACCCTAGGTCCAATCCTAATCCTAACCATCTCTCTAACCCTAGCCCTCAACATAACCCTAACCCTAGGTCCAATCCTAACCCTAACCGTCTCTCTAACCCTAGCCCTCAACATAACCCTAACCCTAGGTCCAATCCTCACCCTAACCGTCTCTCTAACCCTAGCCCTCAACATAACCCTAACCCTAGGTCCAATCCTAACACTAACCGTCTCTATAATCCTTGCCCTCAACATAACCCTAAACCTAGGTCCAATCCTAACCCTTACCATCTCTCTAACCCTAGCCCTCAACATAACCCTAACCCGAGGTATAATTCTCACCCTAACCGTCTCTCTAACCCTAGCCCTCAACATAACCCTAACCCTAGGTCCAATCCTAACACTAACCGTCTCTATAATCCTTGCCCTCAACATAACCGTAAACCTAGGTCCAATCCTAACCCTTACCATCTCTCTAACCCTAGCCCTCAACATAACCCTAACCCGAGGTATAATTCTCACCCTAACCGTCTCTCTAACCCTAGCCCTCAACATAACCCTAACCCTAGGTCCAATCCTAACACTAACCGTCTCTATAATCCTTGCCCTCAACATAACCCTAACCCTAGGTCCAATCCTCACCCTAACCTTCTCTCTAACCCTAGCCCTCAACATAACCCTAACCCTAGGTCCAATCCTCACCCTAACCATCTCTCTAACTCTAGCCCTCAACATAACCTTAACCCTAGGTCCAATCCTCACCCTAACCGACTCTCTAACCCTAGCCCACAACATAACCCTAACCCTAGGTCCAATCCTAACACTAACCGTCTCTCTAAACCTAGCCCTCAACAAAACCCTAACCCTAGGTCCAATCCTAACCCTAACCGTCGTTCTAACACTAGCCCTCAACATAACCCTAACCCTAGGTCCAATCCTAACCCTAACCGTCTCTCTAACCCTAGCCCTCAACATAACCCTAACCCTAGGTCCAATCCTACCCTATCCGTCTCTCTAACTCTAGCCCTCAACATAACCCTAACCCTAGGACCAATCGTAACCCAAACCGTCTCTCTAACCCTAGCCCCCAACATAACCCTAACCCTAGGTCCAATCCTAACCCTAACCGTCTCTCTAACCCTAGCCCTCAACATAACCCTAACCCGAGGTATAATTCTCACCCTAACCGTCTCTCTATCCCTAGCCCTCAACATAAGCCTAACCCTAGGACCAATCCTAACCCTATCCATCTCTCTAACTCTAGCCCTCAACATAACAATAACCCTAGGGCCAATCCTAACCCTAACTGTCTCTCTAACCCTAGCCCTCAACATAAGCCTAACCCTAGGTCCAATCCTAACCCTAACCGTCTTTCTAAACCTAGCCCTCAAAATAATCCTAACCCTAGGTCCAATCCCAGCCCTAACCGTCTCTCTAACCCTAGCCTTAAACATAACCCTAACCCTAGGTCCAATCCTCACCCTAACCGTCGCTCTAACCCTAGCCCTCAACATAACCCTAACCCTAGGTCCAATCCTAACCCTAACCGTTTCTGTAACCCTAGCCCTCAACCTAACCCTAACGCTAGGTCCAATCTACATCCTAACCGTCTCTCTAACCCTAGCCCTCAACATAACCCTAACCCTAGGTCCAATCCTCACCCTAACCGTTTCTGTAACCCTAGCCCTCAACATAACCCTAACCCTAGGTCCAATCCTAACCCTAACCGTCTCTCTAACACTAGACCTCAACCTAACCCTAACCTTAGGTCCAATCCTAACCCTAACCGTCTCTCAGACCCTAGCCCTCAGCATAACCCTACCCCTAGGTCCAATCCTAACCCTGTCTGTCTAACCCTAGCCCTCAACATAACCCTAACCCTAGGTCCAATCCTAACCCTAACCGTCTCTCTAACCCTAGCCCTCAACATAACCCTAACCCTAGGTCCAATTCTAACCCTAACCGTCTCTCTAACCCTAGCCCTCAACATAACCCTAACCCTAGGTCCAATCCTCACCCTAACCGTCTCTCTAACCCTAGCCCTCAACATAACCCTAACCCTAGGTCCAATCCTAACCCTAACCGTCTCTCTATCCCTAGCCCTCAACATAACCCTAACCCTAGGTCCAATCCTAACCCTAACCGTCTCTCTAACCCTAGCCCTCAACATAACCCTAACCCGAGGTATAATTCTCACCCTAACCGTCTCTCTAACCCTAGCCCTCAACATAACCCTAACCCTAGGTCCAATCCTAACACTAACCGTCTCTCTAACCCTAGCCCTCAACATAACCCTAACGCTAGGTCCAATCCTCACTCTAACCGTCTCTCTGACCCTAGCCCTCAACATAACCCTAACCCTAGGTCCAATCCTAACCCTAACGTCTCTCTAACCCTAGCCCTCAACATAACCCTAACCCTAGGTCCAATCCTCACCCTAACCGTCTCTCTAACCCTAGCCCTCAACATAACCCTAACCCTAGGTCCAATCCTAATCCTAACCATCTCTCTAACCCTAGCCCTCAACATAACCCTAACCCTAGGTCCAATCCTAACCCTAACCGTCTCTCTAACCCTAGCCCTCAACATAACCCTAACCCTAGGTCCAATCCTCACCCTAACCGTCTCTCTAACCCTAGCCCTCAACATAACCCTAACCCTAGGTCCAATCCTAACACTAACCGTCTCTATAATCCTTGCCCTCAACATAACCCTAAACCTAGGTCCAATCCTAACCCTTACCATCTCTCTAACCCTAGCCCTCAACATAACCCTAACCCGAGGTATAATTCTCACCCTAACCGTCTCTCTAACCCTAGCCCTCAACATAACCCTAACCCTAGGTCCAATCTTAACACTAACCGTCTCTATAATCCTTGCCCTCAACATAACCCTAAACCTAGGTCCAATCCTAACCCTTACCATCTCTCTAACCCTAGCCCTCAACATAACCCTAACCCGAGGTATAATTCTCACCCTAACCGTCTCTCTAACCCTAGCCCTCAACATAACCCTAACCCTAGGTCCAATCCTAACACTAACCGTCTCTATAATCCTTGCCCTCAACATAACCCTAACCCTAGGTCCAATCCTCACCCTAACCTTCTCTCTAACCCTAGCCCTCAACATAACCCTAACCCTAGGTCCAATCCTCACCCTAACCATCTCTCTAACTCTAGCCCTCAACATAACCTTAACCCTAGGTCCAATCCTCACCCTAACCGACTCTCTAACCCTAGCCCACAACATAACCCTAACCCTAGGTCCAATCCTAACACTAACCGTCTCTCTAAACCTAGCCCTCAACAAAACCCTAACCCTAGGTCCAATCCTAACCCTAACCGTCGTTCTAACACTAGCCCTCAACATAACCCTAACCCTAGGTCCAATCCTAACCCTAACCGTCTCTCTAACCCTAGCCCTCAACATAACCCTAACCCTAGGTCCAATCCTACCCTATCCGTCTCTCTAACTCTAGCCCTCAACATAACCCTAACCCTAGGACCAATCGTAACCCAAACCGTCTCTCTAACCCTAGCCCCCAACATAACCCTAACCCTAGGTCCAATCCTAACCCTAACCGTCTCTCTAACCCTAGCCCTCAACATAACCCTAACCCGAGGTATAATTCTCACCCTAACCGTCTCTCTATCCCTAGCCCTCAACGTAACCCTAACCCTAGGTCCAATCCTAACCCTAACCGTCTCTATAACCCTAGCCCTCAAAATAACCCTAACCATAGGTCCAATTCTAACCCTATCCGTCCATCTAACTCCAGCCCTCAACATAACTCTAACCCTAGGACCTATCCTAACCCTAACCGTCGCTCAAACCCTAGCCCTCAACATAACCCTAACCAGAGGTCCAATCCTAACCCTAACCGTCGCTCTAACCCTATCCTTCAACATAACCCTAAACCTAGGTCCAATCCTAACCCTAACCGACACTCTAACCCTAGCCCGCAACATAACCCTAACCCTAGGTCCAATCCTCACCCTAACCGCCTGTCTAACCCTTGCCCTCAATATAACCCTAACCCTAGGTCCAATCCTCACCCTAACCGTCTCTCTAACCCTAGCCCTCAACATAACCCTAACCCTAGTTCCAATCCTAAAACTAACCGTATCTCTAAACCTAGCCCTCAACATAACCCTAACCTTAGGTCCAATCCTCACCCTAACCATCTCTCTAACCTAGCCCTCAACATAACCCTAACCCTAGGTCCAATCCTCACCCTAACCGTCTCTCTAACCCTAGCCCTCAACATAACCCTAACCCTAGGTCCAATCCTCACCCTAACCGTCTCCCTAAACCTAGTCCTCAACATAACCCTAACCCTAGGTCCAATCCTAACCCTAACCGTCTCTATAACCCTATCCCTCAACATAACCCTAACCCTAGGTCCAATCCTAACCCTAACCGTCTCTCTAACCCTAGCCCTCAACATAACCCTAACCCTAGGTCCAATCCTAACCCTAACCGTCTCTCTAACCGTAGCCCTCAACATAACCCGAATCCTAGGTCCAATCCTCACCCTAACCGTCTCTCTAACCCTAGCCCTCAACATAACCCTAACCCTAGGTGCAATCCTAACACTAACCGTCTCTCTAACCCTAGCCCTCAACATAACCCTAACCCTAGGTCCAATCCTAACCCTAACCGTCTCTCTAACCCTAGCCCTCAACATAACCCTAACCCGAGGTATAATTCTCACCCTAACCGTCTCTCTATCCCTAGCCCTCAACATAACCCTAACCCTAGGTCCAATCCTAACACTAACCGTCTCTATAACCCTAGCCCTCAACATAACCATAACCGTAGGTCCAATTCTAACCCTAACCGTCGCTCAAACCCTAGCCCTCAACATAACCCTAACCCTAGGTCCAATCCTAACCCTAACCGTCGCTCTAACCCTAGCCTTCAACATAACCCTAACCCTAGGTCCAATCCTAACCCTAACCGTCGCTCTAACCCTAGCCCTCAACATAACCCTAACCCTAGTTCCAATCCTAAAACTAACCGTATCTCTAAACCTAGCCCTCAACATAACCCTAACCTTAGGTCCAATCCTCACCCTAACCGTCTCTCTAACCCTAGCCCTCAACATAACCCTAACCCTAGGTCCAATCCTCACCCTAACCGTCTCTCTAAACCTAGCCCTCAACATAACCCTAACCCTAGGTCCAATCCTCACCCTAACCGACTCTCTAACCCTAGCCCACAACATAACCCTAACCCTAGGTCCAGTTCTAACACTAACCGTCTCTCTAAACCTAGCCCTCAACAAAACCCTAACCCTAGGTCCAATCCTAACCCTAACCGTCGTTCTAACCCTAGCCCTCAACATAACCCTAACCCTAGGTCCAATCCTAACCCTAACCGTCTCTCTAACCCTAGCCCTCAACATAACCCTAACCCTAGGACCAATCCTAACCCTAACTGTCTCTCTAACCCTAGCCCTCAACATAAGCCTAACCCTAGGTCCAATCCTAACCCTAACCGTCTTTCTAACCCTAGCCCTCAACGTAACCCTAACCCTAGGTCCAATCCTAACCCTAACCGTCTCTCTAACCCTAGTCCTCAACCTAACCCTAAACCTAGGTCCAATCCTAACCCTAACCGTCTCTCTAACCCTAGCCCTCAACATCATCCTAGCCCTAGGTCCAATCCTAATCCATACCGTCTCTGTAACCCTAGCCCTCAATATAACCCTAACCCTAGGTCCAATCCTAACCCTAACCGTCTCTCTGACCCTAGCCCTCAACATAACCCTAACCCTAGGTCCAATCCTAACACTAACCGTCTCTATAACCCTAGCCCTCAACATAACCATAACCGTAGGTCCAATTCTAACCCTAACCGTCGCTCAAACCCTAGCCCTCAACATAACCCTAACCCTAGGTCCAATCCTAACCCTAACCGTCGCTCTAACCCTAGCCTTCAACATAACCCTAACCCTAGGTCCAATCCTAACCCTAACCGTCGCTCTAACCCTAGCCCTCAACATAACCCTAACCCTAGTTCCAATCCTAAAACTAACCGTATCTCTAAACCTAGCCCTCAACATAACCCTAACCTTAGGTCCAATCCTCACCCTAACCGTCTCTCTAACCCTAGCCCTCAACATAACCCTAACCCTAGGTCCAATCCTCACCCTAACCGTCTCTCTAAACCTAGCCCTCAACATAACCCTAACCCTAGGTCCAATCCTCACCCTAACCGACTCTCTAACCCTAGCCCACAACATAACCCTAACCCTAGGTCCAGTTCTAACACTAACCGTCTCTCTAAACCTAGCCCTCAACAAAACCCTAACCCTAGGTCCAATCCTAACCCTAACCGTCGTTCTAACCCTAGCCCTCAACATAACCCTAACCCTAGGTCCAATCCTAACCCTAACCGTCTCTCTAACCCTAGCCCTCAACATAACCCTAACCCTAGGACCAATCCTAACCCTAACTGTCTCTCTAACCCTAGCCCTCAACATAAGCCTAACCCTAGGTCCAATCCTAACCCTAACCGTCTTTCTAACCCTAGCCCTCAACGTAACCCTAACCCTAGGTCCAATCCTAACCCTAACCGTCTCTCTAACCCTAGTCCTCAACCTAACCCTAAACCTAGGTCCAATCCTAACCCTAACCGTCTCTCTAACCCTAGCCCTCAACATCATCCTAGCCCTAGGTCCAATCCTAATCCATACCGTCTCTGTAACCCTAGCCCTCAATATAACCCTAACCCTAGGTCCAATCCTAACCCTAACCGTCTCTCTGACCCTAGCCCTCAACATAACCCAAACCCTAGGTCCAATCCTAACCCTAACCGTCTCTCTAAGCCTAGCCCTCAACTTAACCCTAACCCTAGGTGCAATCCTAACCCTAACCGCCTCTCTAACCCTAGCCCCCAAAATAACCCTAACCCTAGGTCCAATCCTAACCCTAACCGTCTCTCTAAACCTAGCCCTCAACATAACTCTAACCCTAGGTCCAATCCTAACCCTAACAGTCTATCTAACTCTAGCCCTCGACATAACCCTAACCCTAGGTCCAATACTAACCCTAACCGTCTCTCTAACCCTAGCCCTCAACATAACCCTAACCCTAGGTCCAATCCTAACCCTAACCGTCTCTCTAAAACTAGCCGTCAGCATAACCCTAACCCTAGGTCCAGTCCTAAACCTAACCGTCTCTCAAGCACTAGCCCTCAACCTAACCCTAAGCCTAGGTCCAATCCTAACCCTAACCGTCTCTCTAACCGTAGCCCTCAACATAACCCTAACCCTAGGTCCAATCCTAACCCTAACCGTCTCTCTAACCTTAGCCCTCAACATAACCCTCACCCTACGTCCAATCCTAACCCTAACCGTCTCTCTAACCCTAGCCCTCAACATAACCCGAACCCTAGGTCCAATCCTAACCCTAACCGTCTCTCTAAACCTAGCCCTCAAAATAACCCTAACCCTAGGTCCAATCCTAACCCTAACCGTCTCTCTAACACTAGCCCTCAGCATAACCCTAACCCTAGGTCCAGTCCTAACCCTAACCGTCTCTCTAACACTAGCCCTCAACCTAACCCTAACCTTAGGTCCAATCCTAACCCTAACCGTCTCTCTAACCTTAGCCCTCAGCATAACCCTAACCCTAGGTCCAATCCTAACCCTGTCTGTCTAACCCTAGCCCTCAACATAACCCTAACCCTAGGTCCAATCCTAACCCTAACCGTCTCTCTAACCCCAGCCCTAAACATAATCCTAACCCTAGGTCCAATCCTCACCCTAACCGTCTCCCTAAACCTAGCCCTCAACATAACCCTAACCCTAGGTCCAATCCTAACCCTAACCGTCTCTATAACCCTATCCCTCAACATAACCCTAACCCTAGGTCCAATCCTAACCCTAACCGTCTCTCTAACCCTAGCCCTCAACATAACCCTAACCCTAGGTCCAATCCTAACCCTAACCGTCTTTCTAACCCTAGCCCTCAACATAACCCGAACCCTAGGTCCAATCCTCACCCTAACCGTCTCTCTAACCCTAGCCCTCAACATAACCCTAACCCTAGGTGCAATCCTAACACTAGCCGTCTCTCTAAACCTAGCCCTCAACATAACCCTAACCCTAGGTCCAATCCTAACCCTAACTGTCTCT
This sequence comes from Miniopterus schreibersii, assembly GCF_964146895.1. Taxonomy (NCBI): domain Eukaryota; kingdom Metazoa; phylum Chordata; class Mammalia; order Chiroptera; family Miniopteridae; genus Miniopterus; species Miniopterus schreibersii. The sequence goes on along the minus strand of NW_027669772.1, from coordinate 123,356 downwards.
CTAACCCTAGCCCTCAACATAACCCTAACCCGAGGTATAATTCTCACCCTAACCGTCTCTCTATCCCTAGCCCTCAACATAACCCTAACCCTAGGTCCAATCCTAACACTAACCGTCCATCTAACCCTAGCCCTCAACATAACTCTAACCCTAGGACCTATCCTAACCCTAACCGTCGCTCAAACCCTAGCCCTCAACATAACCCTAACCCTAGGTCCAATCCTAACCCTAACCGTCGCTCTAGCCCTAGCCTTCAACATAACCCTAACCCTAGGTCCAATCCTAACCCTAACCGACACTCTAAACCTAGCCCTCAAAATAACCCTAACCCTAGGTCCAATCCTAACCCTAACCGTCTCTCTAAACCTAGCCCTCAATATCACTCTAACCGTAGGTCCAATCCTAACCCTAACAGTCTATCTAACTCTAGCCCTCAACATAACCCTAACCCTAGGTCCAATCCTAACCCTAACCGTCTCTCTAACCCTAGCCCTCAACATAACCCTGACCTTAGGTCCAATCCTCACCCTAACCGTCTCTCTAACCCGAGCCCTCAGCATAACCCTTACCCTAGGTCCAGTCCTAACCCTAACCGTCTCTCTAACCTTAGCCCTCAACATAACCCTAACCCTACGTCCAAACCTAACCCTAACCGTCTCTCTAACCCTAGCCCTCAACATAACCCGAACCCTAGGTCCAATCCTAACCCTAACCGTCCTTCTAAACCTAGCCCTCAAAATAACCCTAACCCTAGGTCCAATCCTAACCTTAACCGTCTCTCTAACACTAGCCCTCAGGATAACCCTAACCCTAGGTCCAGTCCTAACCCTAACCGTCTCTCTAACACTAGCCCTCAACCTAACCCTAACCTTAGGTCCAATCCTAACCCTAACCGTCTCTCTGACCCTAGCCCTCAGCATAACCCTAACCCTAGGTCCAATCCTAACCCTGTCTGTCTAACCCTAGCCCTCAACATAACCCTAACCCTAGGTCCAATCCTAACCCTAACCGTCTCTCTAACCCTAGCCCTAAAGATAACCCTAACCCTAGGTCCAATCCTCACCCTTACCGTCTCTCTAAACCTAGGCCTCAACATAACCCTAACCCTAGGTCCAATCCTAACACTAACCGTCTCTCTAACCCTAGCCCTCAACATAACCCTAACCCTAGGTCCAATCCTAACCCTAACCGTCTCTCTAACCCTAGCCCTAAAGATAACCCTAACCCTAGGTCCAATCCTCACCCTAACCGTCTCTCTAAACCTAGGCCTCAACATAACCCTAACCCTAGGTCCAATCCTAACACTAACCATCTCTCTAACCCTAGCCCTCAACATAACCCTAAACCTAGGTATAATCCTCACCGTAACCGTCTCTCTAACCCTAGCCCTCAACATAACCCTAACCCTAGGTCCAATCCTAACACTAATCGTCTCTCTAACCCTAGCCCTCAACATAACGGTAACCCTAGGACCAATTGTAACCCAAACCGTCTCTCTAACCCTAGCCCTCAACATAACCCTAACCCTAGGTCCAATCCTAACCCTAACCGTCTCTCTAACCCTAGCCCTCAACATAACCCGAACCCTAGGTCCAATCCTAACCCTAACCGACTCTCTAACCCTAGCCCTCAACATAACCCTAACCCTAGGTCCAATCCTCACCCTAACCGTCTCTCTAACCCTAGCCCTCAACATAACCCTAACCCTAGGTCCAATCCTCACCCTAACCGACTCTCTAACCCTAGCCCACAACCTAACCCTAAGCTTAGGTCCAATCCTAACCCTAACCGTCTCTCTGACCCTAGCCCTCAGCATAACCCTTACCATAGGTCCAATCCTAACCCTGTCTGTCTAACCCTAGCCCTCAACATAACGGTAACCCTAGGACCAATTGTAACCCAAACCGTCTCTCTAACCCTAGCCCTCAACATAACCCTAACCCTAGGTCCAATCCTCACCCTAACCGTCTCTCTAAACCTAGGCCTCAACATAACCCTAACCCTAGGTCCAATCCTAACACTAACCGTCTCTCTAACCCTAGCCCTCAACATAACCCTAACCCTAGGTCCAATCCTAACCCAAACCGTCTCTCTAAACCTAGCCCTCAACATAACCCTAAACCTAGGTATAATCCTCACCGTAACCGTCTCTCTAACCCTAGCCCTCAACATAACCCTAACCCTAGGTCCAATCCTAACACTAACCGTCTCTCTAACCCTAGCCCTCAACATAACGGTAACCCTAGGACCAATTGTAACCCAAACCATCTCTCTAACCCTAGCCCTCAACATAACCCTAACCCTAGGTCCAATCCTCACCCTAACCGACTCTCTAACCCTAGCCCACAACATAACCCTAACCCTAGGTCCAATTCTAACACTAACCGTCTCTCTAAACCTAGCCCTCAACAAAACCCTAACCCTAGGTCCAATCCTAACCCTAACCGTCGTTCTAACCCTAGCCCTCAACATAACCCTAACCCTAGGTCCAATCCTAACCCTAACCGTCTCTCTAACCCTAGCCCTCAACATAACACTAACCCTAGGACCAATCCTAACCCTAACCGTCTTTCTAACCCTAGCCCTCAACGTAACCCTAACCCTAGGTCCAATCCTAACCCTAACCGTCTCTCTAACCCTAGTCCTCAACCTAACCCTAAACCTAGGTCCAATCCTAACCCTAACCGTCTCTCTAACCCTAGCCCTCAACATCATCCTAGCCCTAGGTCCAATCCTAATCCATACCGTCTCTCTAACCCTAGCCCTCAATATAACCCTAACCCTAGGTCCAATCCTAACCCTAACCGACTCTCTGACCCTAGCCCTCAACATAACCCAAACCCTAGGTCCAATCCTAACCCTAACCGTCTCTCTAAGCCTAGCCCTCAACTTAACCCTAACCCTAGGTGCAATCCTAACCCTAACCGCCTCTCTAACCCTAGCCCTCAAAATAACCCTAACCCTAGGTTCAATCCTAACCCTAACCGTCTCTCTAAACCTAGCCCTCAACATAACTCTAACCCTAGGTCCAATCCTAACCCTAACAGTCTATCTAACTCTAGCCCTCGACATAACCCTAACCCTAGGTCCAATACTAACCCTAACCGTCTCTCTAACCCTAGCCCTCAACATAACCCTAACCCTAGGTCCAATCCTAACCCTAACCGTCTCTCTAAAACTAGCCGTCAGCATAACCCTAACCCTAGGTCCAGTCCTAAACCTAACCGTCTCTCAAGCACTAGCCCTCAACCTAACCCTAAGCCTAGGTCCAATCCTAACCCTAACCGTCTCTCTAACCGTAGCCCTCAACATAACCCTAACCCTAGGTCCAATCCTAACCCTAACCGTCTCTCTAACCTTAGCCCTCAACATAACCCTCACCCTACGTCCAATCCTAACCCTAACCGTCTCTCTAACCCTAGCCCTCAACATAACCCGAACCCTAGGTCCAATCCTAACCCTAACCGTCTCTCTAAACCTAGCCCTCAAAATAACCCTAACCCTAGGTCCAATCCTAACCCTAACCGTCTCTCTAACACTAGCCCTCAGCATAACCTTAACCCTAGGTCCAGTCCTAACCCTAACCGTCTCTCTAACACTAGCCCTCAACCTAACCCTAACCTTAGGTCCAATCCTAACCCTAACCGTCTCTCTAACCTTAGCCCTCAGCATAACCCTAACCCTAGGTCCAATCCTAACCCTGTCTGTCTAACCCTAGCCCTCAACATAACCCTAACCCTAGGTCCAATCCTAACCCTAACCGTCTCTCTAACCCCAGCCCTAAACATAATCCTAACCCTAGGTCCAATCCTCACCCTAACCGTCTCCCTAAACCTAGCCCTCAACATAACCCTAACCCTAGGTCCAATCCTAACCCTAACCGTCTCTATAACCCTATCCCTCAACATAACCCTAACCCTAGGTCCAATCCTAACCCTAACCGTCTCTCTAACCCTAGCCCTCAACATAACCCTAACCCTAGGTCCAATCCTAACCCTAACCGTCTTTCTAACCCTAGCCCTCAACATAACCCGAACCCTAGGTCCAATCCTCACCCTAACCGTCTCTCTAACCCTAGCCCTCAACATAACCCTAACCCTAGGTGCAATCCTAACACTAGCCGTCTCTCTAACCCTAGCCCTTAACATAACCCTAACCCTAGGTCCAATCCTAACCCTAACCGTCTCTCTAACCCTAGCCCTCAACATAACCCTAACCCGAGGTATAATTCTCACCCTAACCGTCTCTCTATCCCTAGCCCTCAACATAACCCTAACCCTAGGTCCAATCCTAACACTAACCGTCTCTATAACCCTAGCCCTCAACATAACCCTAACCGTAGGTCCAATTCTAACCCTATCCGTCCATCTAACCCTAGCCCTCAACATAACTCTAACCCTAGGACCTATCCTAACCCTAACCGTCGCTCAAACCCTAGCCCTCAACATAACCCTAACCCTAGGTCCAATCCTAACCCTAACCGTCGTTCTAGCCCTAGCCTTCAACATAACCCTAACCCTAGGTCCAATCCTAACCCTAACCGACACTCTAACCCTAGCCCTCAAAATAACCCTAACCCTAGGTCCAATCCTAACCCTAACCGTCTCTCTAAACCTAGCCCTCAATATCACTCTAACCGTAGGTCCAATCCTAACCCTAACAGTCTATCTAACTCTAGCCCTCAACATAACCCTAACCCTAGGTCCAATCCTAACCCTAACCGTCTCTCTAACCCTAGCCCTCAACATAACCCTAACCCTAGGTCCAATCCTAACGCTAACCGTCTCTCTAACCCTAGCCCTCAACATAACCCTAACCCTAGGTCCAATCCTAACCCTAACCGTCACTCTAACCTTAGACCTCAACATAACCCTAACCCTACGTCATATCCTAACCCTAACCGTCTCTCTAACCCTAGCCCTCAACATAACCCGAACCCTAGGTCCAATCCTAACCCTAACCGTCTCTCTAACCTTAGCCCTCAACATAACCCTAACCCTACGTCCAAACCTAACCCTAACCGTCTCTCTAACCCTAGCCCTCAACATAACCCGAACCCTAGGTCCTATCCTAACCCTAACCGTCCTTCTAAACCTAGCCCTCAAAATAACCCTAACCCTAGGTCCAATCCTAACCTTAACCGTCTCTCTAACACTAGCCCTCAGGATAACCCTAACCCTAGGTCCAGTCCTAACCCTAACCGTCTCTCTAACACTAGCCCTCAACCTAACCCTAACCTTAGGTCCAATCCTAACCCTAACCGTCTCTCTGACCCTAGCCCTCAGCATAACCCTAACCCTAGGTCCAATCCTAACCCTGTCTGTCTAACCCTAGCCCTCAACATAACCCTAACCCTAGGTCCAATCCTAACCCTAACCGTCTCTCTAACCCTAGCCCTAAAGATAACCCTAACCCTAGGTCCAATCCTCACCCTAACCGTCTCTCTAAACCTAGGCCTCAACATAACCCTAACCCTAGGTCCAATCCTAACACTAACCGTCTCTCTAACCCTAGCCCTCAACATAACCCTAACCCTAGGTCCAATCCTAACCCAAACCGTCTCTCTAACCCTAGCCCTCAACATAACCCTAACCCTAGGTCCACTCCTAACACTAACCGTCTCTCTAACCCTAGCCCTCAACATAACGGTAACCCTAGGACCAATTGTAACCCAAACCGTCTCTCTAACCCTAGCCCTCAACATAACCCTAACCCTAGGTCCAATCCTCACCCTAACCGACTCTCTAACCCTAGCCCACAACATAACCCTAACCCTAGGTCCAATTCTAACACTAACCGTCTCTCTAAACCTAGCCCTCAACAAAACCCTAACCCTAGGTCCAATCCTAACCCTAACCGTCGTTCTAACCCTAGCCCTCAACATAACCCTAACCCTAGGTCCAATCCTAACCCTAACCGTCTCTCTAACCCTAGCCCTCAACATAACCCTAACCCTAAGACCAATCCTAACCCTAACTGTCTCTCTAACCCTAGCCCTCAACATAAGCCTAACCCTAGGTCCAATCCTAACCCTAACCGTCTTTCTAACCCTAGCCCTCAACGTAACCCTAACCCTAGGTCCAATCCTAACCCTAACCGTCTCTCTAACCCTAGTCCTCAACCTAACCCTAAACCTAGGTCCAATCCTAACCCTAACCGTCTCTCTAAACCTAGCCCTCAACATCATCCTAGCCCTAGGTTCAATCCTAATCCAGACCGTCTCTCTAACCCTAGCCCTCAATATAACCCTAACCCTAGGTCCAATCCTAACCCTAACCGTCTCTCTGACCCTAGCCCTCAACATAACCCAAACCCTAGGTCCAATCCTAACCCTAACCGTCTCTCTAAGCCTAGCCCTCAACTTAACCCTAACCCTAGGTGCAATCCTAACCCTAACCGCCTCTCTAACCCTAGCCCTCAAAATAACCCTAACCCTAGGTCCAATCCTAACCCTAACCGTCTCTCTAAACCTAGCCCTCAACATAACTCTAACCCTAGGTCCAATCCTAACCCTAACAGTCTATCTAACTCTAGCCCTCGACATAACCCTAACCCTAGGTCCAATACTAACCCTAACCGTCTCTCTAAACCTAGCCCTCAACATAACCCTAACCCTAGGTCCAATCCTAACCCTAACCGTCTCTCTAAAACTAGCCGTCAGCATAACCCTAACCCTAGGTCCAGTCCTAAACCTAACCGTCTCTCAAGCACTAGCCCTCAACCTAACCCTAAGCCTAGGTCCTTTCCTAACCCTAACCGTCTCTCTAACCGTAGCCCTCAACATAACCCTAACCCTAGGTCCAATCCTAACACTAACCGTCTCTCTAACCTTAGCCCTCAACATAACCCTCACCCTACGTCCAATCCTAACCCTAACCGTCTCTCTAACCCTAGCCCTCAACATAACCCGAACCCTAGGTCCAATCCTAACCCTAACCGTCTCTCTAAACCTAGCCCTCAAAATAACCCTAACCCTAGGTCCAATCCTAACCCTAACCGTCTCTCTAACACTAGCCCTCAGCATAACCCTAACCCTAGGTCCAGTCCTAACCCTAACCGTCTCTCTAACACTAGCCCTCAACCTAACCCTAACCTTAGGTCCAATCCTTACCCTAACCGTCTCTCTAACCTTAGCCCTCAGCATAACCCTAACCCTAGGTCCAATCCTAACCCTGTCTGTCTAACCCTAGCCCTCAACATAACCCTAACCCTAGGTCCAATCCTAACCCTAACCGTCTCTCTAACCCCAGCAATAAACATAATCCTAACCCTAGGTCCAATCCTCACCCTAACCGTCTCCCTAAACCTAGCCCTCAACATAACCCTAACCCTAGGTCCAATCCTAACCCTAACCGTCTCTATAACCCTATCCCTCAACATAACCCTAACCCTAGGTCTAATCCTAACCCTAACCGTCTCTCTAACCCTAGCCCTCAACATAACCCTAACCCTAGGTCCAATCCTCACCCTAACCGTCTCTCTAACCCTAGCCCTCAACATAACCCTAACCCTAGGTGCAATCCTAACACTAGCCGTCTGTCTAACCCTAGCCCTCAACATAACCCTAACCCTAGGTCCAATCCTAACCTTAACCGTCTCTCTAACCCTAGCCCTCAACATAACCCTAACCCGAGGTATAATTCTCACCCTAACCGTCTCTCTATCCCTAGCCCTCAACATAACCCTAACCCTAGGTCCAATCCTAACACTAACCGTCTCTATAACCCTAGCCCTCAACATAACCCTAACCGTAGGTCCAATTCTAACCCTATCCGTCCATCTAACCCTAGCCCTCAACATAACTCTAACCCTAGGACCTATCCTAACCCTAACCGTCGCTCAAACCCTAGCCCTCAACATAACCCTAACCCTAGGTCCAATCCTAACCCTAACCGTCGCTCTAGCCCTAGCCTTCAACATAACCCTAACCCTAGGTCCAATCCTAACCCTAACCGACACTCTAACCCTAGCCCTCAAAATAACCCTAACCCTAGGTCCAATCCTAACCCTAACCGTCTCTCTAAACCTAGCCCTCAATATCACTCTAACCGTAGGTCCAATCCTAACCCTAACAGTCTATCTAACTCTAGCCCTCAACATAACCCTAACCCTAGGTCCAATTCTAACCCTAAACGTCTCTCTAACCCTAGCCCTCAACATAACCCTAACCTTAGGTCCAATCCTCACCCTAACCGTCTCTCTAACCCTAGCCCTCAGCATAACCCTTACCCTAGGTCCAGTCCTAACCCTAACCGTCTCTCTAACACTAGCCCTCAACCTAACCCTAACCCTAGGTCCAATCCTAACCCTAACCGTCTCTTTAACCCTAGCCCTCAACATAACCCTAACCCTAGGTCCAATCCTAACTCTAATAGTCTCTCTAACTCTAGCCCTCAACATAACCCTAACCCTAGGACCAATCCTAACCCTAACCGTCTCTCTAACCTTAGCCCTCAACTTAACCCTAACCCTAGGTATAATTCTCACCCTAACCTTCTCTCTAACCCTAGCCCTCAACATAACCCTAACCCTAGGTCCAATCCTAACACTAACCGTCTCTATAACCCTAGCCCTCAACATAACCCTAACCGTAGGTCCAATCCTAACCCTATCCGTCCATCTAACTCTAGCCCTCAACATAACTCTAACCCTAGGACCAATCCTAACACTAACCGTCGCTCATACCCTAGCCCTCAACATAACCCTAACCCTAGGTCCAATCCTAACCCTAACCGTCGCTCTAACCCTAGCACTCAATATAACCCTAACTCTAGGTCCAATCCTCACCCTAACCGTCTCTCTAACCCTAGCCCTCAACATAACCCTAACCCTAGGTCCAATCCTCACCCTAACCGTCTCTCTAACCCTAGCCCTCAACATAACCCAAACCCTAGGTCCAATCCTCACCCTAACCGTCTCTCTAACCCTAGCCCACAACATAACCTTAACCCTAGGTCCAATCCTAAAACTAACCGTCTCTCTAACCCTAGCCCTCAACATAACCCTAACCCTAGGTCCAATCCTAACCCTAACCGTCTCTCTAACCCTAACCCTCAACATAACACTAACCCTAGGTCCAATCCTAACCCTAATCGTCTCTCTAACTCTAGCCCTCAACATAACCCAAACCCTAGGACCAATCCTAACCCTAACTGTCTCTCTAACCCTAGCCCTCAACATAAGCCTAACCCTAGGTCCAATCCTAACCCTAACCGTCTTTCTAACCCTAGCCCTCAACGTAACCCTAACCCTAGGTCCAATCCTAACCCTAACCGTCTGTCTAACCCTAGCCCTCAAACTAACCCTAACCCTAGGTCCAACCCTTACCCTAACCGTCTCTCTAACCCTAGCCCTCAACATCACCCTAAACCTAGGTCCAATCCTAACCAATACCGTCTCTCTAACCCTAGCCCTCAAAATAACCCTAACCCTAGGTCCAATCCTAACCCTAACCGTCTCTCTAAACCTAGCCCTCAACATAACCCTAACCTTAGGTCCAATCCTAACCCTAACCGTCACTCTAACCTTAGCCCTCAACATAACCCTAACCCTACGTCCAATCCTAACCCTAACCTTCTCTCTAACCCTAGCCCTCAACATAACCCGAACCCTAGGTACAATCCTAACCCTAACCGTCTCTCTAAACCTAGCCCTCAAAATAACCCTAACCCTAGGTCCAATCCTAACCGTAACCGTCTCTCTAACACTAGCCCTCAACCTAACCCTAACCTTAGGTCCAATCCTAACCCTAACCGTCTCTCTGACCCTAGCCCTCAGCATAACCCTAACCCTAGGTCCAATCCTAACCCTGTCTGTGTACCCTAGCCCTCAACATAACCCTAAACCTAGGTCCAATCCTAACCCTAACCGTCTCTCTAACCCTAGCCCTCAACATAACCCTAACCCTAGGTCCAATCCTAACCCTAAACGTCTCTCTAACCCTAGCCGTCAACATAACCCTAAACCTAGGTATAATCCTCACCCTAACAGTCTCTCTAACCCTAGCCCTCAACATAACCCTAACCCTAGGTCCAATCCTAACCCTAACCGTCTCTCTAACCCTAGCCCTCAACATAACCCTAACCCTAGGTCCAATCCTAACCCTAACCGTCTCTCTAACCCTAGCCCTCAACATAACCCTAAACCTAGGTATAATCCTCACCCTAACAGTCTCTCTACCCTAGCCCTCAACATAACCCTAAACCTAGGTCCAATCCTCACCCTAACCGTCTCTCTAACCCTAGCCCTCAACATAACCCTAACCCTAGGTCCAATCCTAACACTAACCGTCTCTATAACCCTAGCCCTCAACATAACCCTAACCGTAGGTCCAATCCTAACCCTATCCGTCCATCTAACCCTAGCCCTCAACATAACCCTAACCCTAGGTCCAATCCTAACCCTAACCGTCTCTCTAACCCTAGCCCTCAACATCACCCTAACCCTAGGTCCAATCCTAACCCATACCGTCTCTCTAACCCTAGGCCTCAAAATAACCCTAACCCTAGGTCCAATGCTTACCCTAACCATCGCTCTAACCCTAGTCCTCAACATAATCCTAACCCTAGGTCCAATACTAACCCTACCGTCTCTCTAACCCTAGCCCTCAACATAACCCTAACCCTAGGTCCAATCCTAAACCTAACCGTCTCTCTATCCCTAGCCCTCAGCATAACCCTTACCCTAGGTCCAGTCCTAACCCTAACCGTCTCTCTAACACTAGCCCTCAACCTAACCCTAACCCTAGGTCCAATCCTAACCCTAACCGTCTCTCTAAACCTAGCCCTCAACATAACCCTAACCCTAGGTCCAATCCTAACCCTAACCGTCTCTCTAACCTTAGCCCTCAACATAACCCTAACCCTACGTCCAATCCTAACCCTAACCGTCTCTCTAACCCTAGCCCTCAACATAACCCGAACCCTAGGTCCAATCCTAACCCTAACCGTCTCTCTGACCCTAGCCCTCAACATAACCCTAACCCTAGGTCCAAGCCTAACCCTAACCGTCTCTCTAACCCTAGCCCTCAACATAACCCTAAACCTAGGTATAATCCTCACCCTAACAGTCTCTCTACCCTAGCCCTCAACATAACCCTAAACCTAGGTCCAATCCTCACCCTAACCGTCTCTCTAACCCTAGCCCTCAACATAACCCTAACCCTAGGTCCAATCCTAACACTAACCGTCTCTATAACCCTAGCCCTCAACATAACCCTAACCGTAGGTCCAATCCTAACCCTATCCGTCCATCTAACCCTAGCCCTCAACATAACCCTAACCCTAGGTCCAATCCTAACCCTAACCGTCTCTCTAACCCTAGCCCTCAACATCACCCTAACCCTAGGTCCAATCCTAACCCATACCGTCTCTCTAACCCTAGGCCTCAAAATAACCCTAACCCTAGGTCCAATGCTTACCCTAACCATCGCTCTAACCCTAGTCCTCAACATAATCCTAACCCTAGGTCCAATACTAACCCTACCGTCTCTCTAACCCTAGCCCTCAACATAACCCTAACCCTAGGTCCAATCCTAAACCTAACCGTCTCTCTATCCCTAGCCCTCAGCATAACCCTTACCCTAGGTCCAGTCCTAACCCTAACCGTCTCTCTAACACTAGCCCTCAACCTAACCCTAACCCTAGGTCCAATCCTAACCCTAACCGTCTCTCTAAACCTAGCCCTCAACATAACCCTAACCCTAGGTCCAATCCTAACCCTAACCGTCTCTCTAACCTTAGCCCTCAACATAACCCGAACCCTAGGTCCAATCCTAACCCTAACCGTCTCTCTGACCCTAGCCCTCAACATAACCCTAACCCTAGGTCCAATCCTAACCCTAACCGTCTCTCTAAGCCTAGGCCTCAACTTAACCCTAACCCTAGGTCCAATCCTAACCCTAACCGCCTCTCTAACCCTAGCCCTCAACATAACCCTAACCCTAGGTCCAATCCTAACCCTAACCGTCTCTCTAACCCTAGCCCTCAAAATAACTCTAACCCTAGGTCCAATCCTAACCCTAACAGTCTATCTAACTCTAGCCCTAATCATAACCCTAACCCTAGGTCCAATCCTAACCCTAACCGCCTCTCTAACCCTAGCCCTCAACATAACCCTAACCCTAGGTCCAATCCTAACCCTAACCGTCTCTCTAACCCTAGCCCTCAAAATAACCCTAACCCTAGGTCCAATCCTAACCCTAACCTTCTCTCTAAACCTAGCCCTCAACATAACTCTAACCGTAGGTCCAATCCTAACCCTAACAGTCTATCAAACTCTAGCCCTCAACATAACCGTAACCCTAGGTCCAATACTAACCCTAACCGTCTCTCTAACCCTAGCCCTCAACATAACCCTAACCCTAGGTCCAATCCTCACCCTAACCGTCTCTCTAACCCTAGCCCTCAACATAACCCTAACCCCAGGTCCAATCCTCACCCTAACCGACTCTCTAACCCTAGCCCACAACCTAACCCTAACCCTAGGTCCAATCCTAACCCTAACCGTCTCTCTAACCCTAGCCCTCAACATAACCCTAACCCTAGGTCCAATCCTAACCCTAACCGTCTCTTTAACCCTAGCCCTCAACATAACCCTAACCCTAGGTCCAATCCTAACCCTAATCGTCTCTCTAACTCTAGCCCTCAACATAACCCTAACCCTAGGACCAATCCTAACCCTAACTGTCTATCTAACCCTAGCCCTCAACATAAGCCTAACCCTAGGTCCAATTCTAACCCTAACCGTCTTTCTAACCCTAGCCTTCAACGTAACCCTAACCCTAGGTCCAATCCTAACCCTAACCGTCTCTCTAACCCTAGCCCTCAACATAACCCTAAACCTAGGTATAATCCTCACCCTAACAGTCTCTCTACCCTAGCCCTCAACATAACCCTAACCCTAGGTCCAATCCTAACACTAACCGTCTCTATAACCCTAGCCCTCAACATAACCCTAACCGTAGGTCCAATCCTAACCCTATCCGTCCATCTAACCCTAGCCCTCAACTTAACCCTAACCCTAGGTCCAATCCTAACCCTAACCGTCTCTCTAACCCTAGCCCTCAACATCACCCTAACCCTAGGTCCAATCCTAACCCATACCGTCTCTCTAACCCTAGCCCTCAAAATAACCCTAACCCTAGGTCCAATGCTTACCCTAACCATCGCTCTAACCCTAGTCCTCAACATAATCCTAACCCTAGGTCCAATACTAACCCTAACCGTCTCTCTAACCCTAGCCCTCAACATAACCCTAACCCTAGGTCCAATCCTAAACCTAACCGTCTCTCTATCCCTATCACTCAGCATAACCCTTACCCTAGGTCCAGTCCTAACCCTAACCGTCTCTCTAACACTAGCCCTCAACCTAACCCTAACCCTAGGTCCAATCCTAACCCTAACCGTCTCTCTAACCCTAGCCCTCAACATAAGCCTAACCCTAGGTCCAATCCTAACCCTAACCGTCTCTCTAACCCTAGCCCTCAGCATAACCCTTACTCTAGGTCCAGTCCTAACCCTAACCGTCTCTCTAACACTAGCCCTCAACCTAACCCTAACCCTAGGTCCAATCCTAACCCTAACCGTCTCTCTAACCCTAGCCCTCAACATAACCCTAACCCTAGGTCCAATCCTAACCCTAACCGTCACTCTAACCTTAGACCTCAACATAACCCTAACCCTACGTCATATCCTAACCCTAACCGTCTCACTAACCCTAGCCCTCAACATAACCCGAACCCTAGGTCCAATCCTAACCCTAACCGTCTCTCTAACCTTAGCCCTCAACATAACCCTAACCCTACGTCCAATCCTAACCCTAACCGTCTCTCTAACCCTAGCCCTCCACATAACCCGAACCCTAGGTCCAATCCTAACCCTAACCGTCCTTCTAAACCTAGCCCTCAAAATAACCCTAACCCTAGGTCCAATCCTAACCTTAACCGTCTCTCTAACACTAGCCCTCAGGATAACCCTAACCCTAGGTCCAGTCCTAACCCTAACCGTCTCTCTAACACTTGCCCTCAGCATAACCCTAACCCTAGGTCCAGTCCTCACCGTAACCGTCTCTCTAACACTAGCCCTCAACCTACCCCTAACCTTAGGTCCAATCCTAACACTAACCGTCTCTCTGACCCTAGCCCTCAGCATAACCCTAACCCTAGGTCCAATCCTAACCCTAACCGTCTCTCTAACCCTAGCTCTCAACATAACCCTAACCCTAGGTCCAATGCTAACCCTAACCGTCTCTTTAACCCTAGCCCTCAACATAACCCTAACCCTAGGTCCAATCCTAACCCTAATCGTCTCTCTAACTCTAGCCCTCAACATAACCCTAACCCTAGGACCAATCCTAACCCTAACTGTCTATCTAACCCTAGCCCTCAACATAAGCCTAACCCTAGGTCCAATTCTAACCCTAACCGTCTTTCTAACCCTAGCCCTCAACGTAACCCTAACCCTAGGTCCAATCCTAACCCTAACCGTCTCTCTAACCCTAGCCGTCAACCTAACCCTAACCCTAGGTCCAACCCTTACCCTAACCGTCTCTCTAACCCTAGCCCTCAACATCACCCTAACCCTAGGTCCAATCCTAACCCATACCGTCTCTCTAACCCTAGCCCTCAAAATAACCCTAACCCTAGGGCCAATGCTTACCCTAACCATCGCTCTAACCCTAGCCCTCAACATAATCCTAACCCTAGGTCCAATACTAACCCTAACCGTCTCTCTAACCCTAGCCCTCAAACTAACCCTAACCCTAGGTCCAACCCTTACCCTAACCGTCTCTCTAACCCTAGCCCTCAACATCACCCTAAACCTAGGTCCAATCCTAACCAATACCGTCTCTCTAACCCTAGCCCTCAAAATAACCCTAACCCTAGGTCCAATCCTAACCCTAACCGTCTCTCTAAACCTAGCCCTCAACATAACCCTAACCTTAGGTCCAATCCTAACCCTAACCGTCACTCTAACCTTAGCCCTCAACATAACCCTAACCCTACGTCCAATCCTAACCCTAACCTTCTCTCTAACCCTAGCCCTCAACATAACCCGAACCCTAGGTACAATCCTAACCCTAACCGTCTCTCTAAACCTAGCCCTCAAAATAACCCTAACCCTAGGTCCAATCCTAACCGTAACCGTCTCTCTAACACTAGCCCTCAACCTAACCCTAACCTTAGGTCCAATCCTAACCCTAACCGTCTCTCTGACCCTAGCCCTCAGCATAACCCTAACCCTAGGTCCAATCCTAACCCTGTCTGTGTACCCTAGCCCTCAACATAACCCTAAACCTAGGTCCAATCCTAACCCTAACCGTCTCTCTAACCCTAGCCCTCAACATAACCCTAACCCTAGGTCCAATCCTAACCCTAAACGTCTCTCTAACCCTAACCGTCAACATAACCCTAAACCTAGGTATAATCCTCACCCTAACAGTCTCTCTAACCCTAGCCCTCAACATAACCCTAACCCTAGGTCCAATCCTAACCCTAACCGTCTCTCTAACCCTAGCCCTCAACATAACCATAACCCTAGGTCCAATCCTAACCCTAACCGTCTCTCTAACCCTAGCCCTCAACATAACCCTAAACCTAGGTATAATCCTCACCCTAACAGTCTCTCTACCCTAGCCCTCAACATAACCCTAAACCTAGGTCCAATCCTCACCCTAACCGTCTCTCTAACCCTAGCCCTCAACATAACCCTAACCCTAGGACCAATCCTAACACTAACCGTCTCTATAACCCTAGCCCTCAACATAACCCTAACCGTAGGTCCAATCCTAACCCTATCCGTCCATCTAACCCTAGCCCTCAACATCACCCTAACCCTAGGTCCAATCCTAACCCATACCGTCTCTCTAACCCTAGGCCTCAAAATAACCCTAACCCTAGGTCCAATGCTTACCCTAACCATCGCTCTAACCCTAGTCCTCAACATAATCCTAACCCTAGGTCCAATACTAACCCTAACCGTCTCTCTAACCCTAGCCCTCAACATAACCCTAACCCTAGGTCCAATCCTAAACCTAACCGTCTCTCTATCCCTAGCCCTCAGCATAACCCTTACCCTAGGTCCAGTCCTAACCCTAACCGTCTCTCTAACACTAGCCCTCAACCTAACCCTAACCCTAGGTCCAATCCTAACCCTAACCGTCTCTCTAAACCTAGCCCTCAACATAACCCTAACCCTAGGTCCAATCCTAACCCTAACCGTCTCTCTAACCCTAGCCCTCAAAATAACTCTAACCCTAGGTCCAGTCCTAACCCTAACCGTCTCTCTAACCCTAGCCCTCAAAATAACTCTAACCCTAGGTCCAATCCTAACCCTAACAGTCTATCTAACACTAGCCCTAATCATAACCCTAACCCTAGGTCCAATCCTAACCCTAACCGCCTCTCTAACCCTAGCCCTCAACATAACCCTAACCCTAGGTCCAATCCTAACCCTAACCGTCTCTCTAACCCTAGCCCTCAAAATAACCCTAACCCTAGGTCCAATCCTAACCCTAACCTTCTCTCTAAACCTAGCCCTCAACATAACTCTAACCGTAGGTCCAATCCTAACCCTAACAGTCTATCAAACTCTAGCCCTCAACATAACCGTAACCCTAGGTCCAATACTAACCCTAACCGTCCCTCTAACCCTAGCCCTCAACATAACCCTAACCCTAGGTCCAATCCTCACCCTAACCGTCTCTCTAACCCTAGCCCTCAACATAACCCTAACCCCAGGTCCAATCCTCACCCTAACCGACTCTCTAACCCTAGCCCACAACATAACCCTAACCCTAGGTCCAATCCTAACCCTAACCGTCTCTCTAACCCTAGCCCTCAACATAACCCTAACCCTAGGTCCAATCCTAACCCTAACCGTCTCTTTAACCCTAGCCCTCAACATAACCCTAACCCTAGGTCCAATCCTAACCCTAATCGTCTCTCTAACTCTAGCCCTCAACATAACCCTAACCCTAGGACCAATCCTAACCCTAACTGTCTATCTAACCCTAGCCCTCAACATAAGCCTAACCCTAGGTCCAATTCTAACCCTAACCGTCTTTCTAACCCTAGCCTTCAACGTAACCCTAACCCTAGGGCCAATCCTAACCCTAACCGTCTCTCTAACCCTAGCCCTCAACATAACCCTAAACCTAGGTATAATCCTCACCCTAACAGTCTCTCTACCCTAGCCCTCAACATAACCCTAAACCTAGGTCCAATCCTCACCCTAACCGTCTCTCTAACCCTAGCCCTCAACATAACCCTAACCCTAGGTCGAATCCTAACACTAACCGTCTCTATAACCCTAGCCCTCAACATAACCCTAACCGTAGGTCCAATCCTAACCCTATCCGTCCATCTAACCCTAGCCCTCAACATAACCCTAACCCTAGGTCCAATCCTAACCCTAACCGTCTCTCTAACCCTAGCCCTCAACATCACCCTAACCCTAGGTCCAATCCTAACCCATACCGTCTCTCTAACCCTAGCCCTCAAAATAACCCTAACCCTAGGTCCAATGCTTACCCTAACCATCGCTCTAACCCTAGTCCTCAACATAATCCTAACCCTAGGTCCAATACTAACCCTAACCGTCTCTCTAACCCTAGCCCTCAACATAACCCTAACCCTAGGTCCAATCCTAAACCTAACCGTCTCTCTATCCCTAGCACTCAGCATAACCCTTACCCTAGGTCCAGTCCTAACCCTAACCGTCTCTCTAACACTAGCCCTCAACCTAACCCTAACGCTAGGTCCAATCCTAACCCTAACCGTCTCTCTAACCCTAGCCCTCAACATAACCCTAACCCTAGGTCCAATCCTAACCCTAACCGTCTCTCTAACCCTAGCCCTCAGCATAACCCTTACCCTAGGTCCAGTCCTAACCCTAACCGTCTCTCTAACACTAGCCCTCAACCTAACCCTAACCCTAGGTCCAATCCTAACCCTAAACGTCTCTCTAACCCTAGCCCTCAACATAACCCTAACCCTAGGTCCAATCCTAACCCTAACCGTCACTCTAACCTTAGACCTCAACATAACCCTAACCCTACGTCATATCCTAACCCTAACGGTCTCAC
Source organism: Miniopterus schreibersii (assembly GCF_964146895.1). Lineage (NCBI taxonomy): Eukaryota > Metazoa > Chordata > Mammalia > Chiroptera > Miniopteridae > Miniopterus > Miniopterus schreibersii. The sequence continues at coordinate 105,272 of NW_027669772.1, read as the reverse complement.
TAACCCTAGCCCTCAACATAACCCGAACCCTAGGTCCAATCCTAACCCTAACCGTCTCTCTAACCTTAGCCCTCAACATAACCCTAACCCTACGTCCAATCCTAACCCTAACCGTCTCTCTAACCCTAGCCCTCCACATAACCCGAACCCTAGGTCCAATCCTAACCCTAACCGTCCTTCTAAACGTAGCCCTCAAAATAACCCTAACGCTAGGTCCAATCCTAACCTTAACCGTCTCTCTAACACTAGCCCTCAGGATAACCCTAACCCTAGGTCCAGTCCTAACCCTAACCGTCTCTCTAACACTAGCCCTCAGCATAACCCTAACCCTAGGTCCAGTCCTAACCGTAACCGTCTCTCTAACACTAGCCCTCAACCTACCCCTAACCTTAGGTCCAATCCTAACACTAACCGTCTCTCTGACCCTAGCCCTCAGCATAACCCTAACCCTAGGTCCAATCCTAACCCTAACCGTCTCTCTAACCCTAGCCCTCAACATAACCCTAACCCTAGGTCCAATCCTAACCCTAACCGTCTCTTTAACCCTAGCCCTCAACATAACCCTAACCCTAGGTCCAATCCTAACCCTAATCGTCTCTCTAACTCTAGCCCTCAACATAACCCTAACCCTAGGACCAATCCTAACCCTAACTGTCTATCTAACCCTAGCCCTCAACATAAGCCTAACCCTAGGTCCAATTCTAACCCTAACCGTCTTTCTAACCCTAGCCCTCAACGTAACCCTAACCCTAGGTCCAATCCTAACCCTAACCGTCTCTCTAACCCTAGCCGTCAACCTAACCCTAACCCTAGGTCCAACCTTTACCCTAACCGTCTCTCTAACCCTAGCCCTCAACATCACCCTAACCCTAGGTCCAATCCTAACCCATACCGTCTCTCTAACCCTAGCCCTCAAAATAACCCTAACCCTAGGGCCAATGCTTACCCTAACCATCGCTCTAACCCTAGCCCTCAACATAATCCTAACCCTAGGTCCAATACTAACCCTAACCGTCTCTCTAACCCTAGCCCTCAACATAACCCTAACCCTAGGTCCAATCCTAACCCTAACCGTCTCTCTAACCCTAGCCCTCAGCATAACCCTTACCCTAGGTCCAGTCCTAACCCTAACAGTCTCTCTAACACTAGCCCTCAACCTAACCCTAACCCTAGGTCCAATCCTAACCCTACCCGTCTCTCTAAACCTAGCCCTCAACATAACCCTAACCCTAGGTCCAATCCTAACCCTAACCGTCTCTCTAACCTTAGCCCTCAACATAACCCTAACCCTACGTCCAATCCTAACCCTAACCGTCTCTCTAACCCTAGCCCTCAACATAACCCGAACCCTAGGTCCATTCCTAACCCTAACCGTCTCTCTGACCCTAGCCGTCAACATAACCCTAATCCTAGGTCCAATCCTAACCCTAACCGTCTCTCTAAGCCTAGGCCTCAACTTAACCCTAACCCTAGGTCCAATCCTAACCCTAACCGCCTCTCTAACCCTAGCCCTCAACATAACCCTAACCCTAGGTCCAATCCTAACCCTAACCGTCTCTCTAACCCTAGCCCTCAAAATAACCCTAACCCTAGGTCCAATCCTAACCCTAACCTTCTCTCTAAACCTAGCCCTCAACATAACTCTAACCGTAGGTCCAATCCTAACCCTAACACTCTATCTAACTCTTGCCCTCAACATAACCCTAACCCTAGGTCCAATCCTAACCGTAACCGTCACTCTAACCTTAGACCTCAACATAACCCTAACCCTACCTCATATCCTAACCCTAACCGTCTCTCTAACCCTAGCCCTCAACATAACCCTAACCCTACGTCCAATCCTAACCCTAACCGTCTGTCTCTCTAACCCTAGCCCTCAACACAACCCGAACCCTAGGTCCAATCCTAACCCTAACCGTCTCTCTAACCCTAGCCCTCAACATAACCCTAACCCTACGTCCAATCCTAACCCTAACCGTCTCTATAACCCTTGCCCTCAACATAACCCTAACCGTAGGTCCAATCCTAACCCTATCCGTCCGTCTAACTCTAGCCCTCAACATAACTCTAACCCTAGGACCTATCCTAACCCTAACCGTCTCTCAAACCGTAGCCCTCAACATAACCCTAACCCTAGGTCCAATCCTAACCCTAACCGTCGCTCTAACCCTAGCCCTCAACATAACCCTAACCCTCGGTCCAATCCTAACCGTAACCGACACTCTAACCCTAGCCCTCAACATAACCCTAACCCTAGGTCCAATCCTCGCCCTACCCGTCTGTCTAACCCTTGCCCTCAATATAACCCTAACCCTAGGTCCAATCCTCACCCTAACCGTCTCTCTAACCCTAGCCCTCAACATAAACCTAACCCTAGGTCCAATCCTAACACTAACTGTATCTCTAACCCTAGCCCTCAACATAACCCTAACCCTAGGTCCAATCCTCACCATAACCGTCTCTCTAACCCTAGCCCTCAACATAACCCTAACCCTAGGTCCAATCCTCACCCTAACCGTCTCTCTAACCCTAGCCCTCAACATAACCCTAACCCTAGGTCCAATCCTAACACTAACCGTATCTCTAACCCTAGCCCTCAACATAACCCTAACCCTAGGTCCAATCCTCACCCTAACCGTCTCTCTAACCCTAGCCCTCAACATAACCCTAACCCTAGGTCTAATCCTCACCCTAACCGTCTCTCTAACCCTAGCACTCAACATAACCCTAACCCTAGGTCCAATCCTCACCCTAACCGACTCTCTAACCCTAGCCCACAGCATAACCCTAACCCTAGGTCCAATCCTAACACTAACCGTCTTTCTAAACCTAGCCCTCAACAAAACCCTAACCCTAGGTCCAATCCTAACCCTAACCATCGTTCTAACCCTAGCCCTCAACATAACGCTAACCCTATGTCCAATCCTAACCCTATCCGTCTCTCTAACTCTAGCCCTCAACATAACCCTAACCCTAGGACCAATCGTAACCCAAACCGTCTCTCAAACCCTAGCCCTCAACATAACCCTAACCCTAGGTCCAATCCTAACCCTAACCGTCTCTCTAACCCTAGCCCTCAAGATAGCCCTAACCCTAGGTCCAATCCTAACCCTAACCGTCTCTCTAACCCTAGCCCTCAACATAACCCTAACCCTAGGACCAATGCTAACCCTATCCGTCTCTCTAACTCTAGCCCTCAACATAACCCTAACCCTAGGACCAATCCTAACCCTAACTGTCTCTCTAACCCTAGCCCTCAACATAAGCCTAACCCTAGGTCCAATCCTAACCTTAACCGTCTTTCTAAACTTAGCCCTCAACATAACCCTAACCCTAGGTCCAATCCCAACCCTAACCGTCTCTCTAACCCTAGCCTTAAACATAACCCTAACCCTAGGTCCAATCCTCACCCTAACCGTCGCTCTAACCCTAGCCCTCAACATAACCCTAACCCTAGGTCCAATCGTAACCCTAACCGTCTCTCTAACCCTAGCCCTCAACCTAACCCTAACGCTAGGTCCAATCCTCACCCTAACCGTCTCTCTAACCCTAGCCCTCAACATAACCCTAACCCTAGGTCCAATCCTCACCCTAACCGTCTCTGTAACCCTAGCCCTCAACATAACCCTAACCCTAGGTCCAATCCTAACCTTAACCGTCTCTCTGAGCCTAGCCCTCAACATAACCCTAACCCTAGGTCCAATCCTAACCCTAACCGTCTCTCTAACACTAGACCGCAACCTAACCCTAACCTTAGGTCCAATCCAAACCCTAACCGTCTCTCAGACCCTAGCCCTCAGCATAACCCTACCCCTAGGTCCAATCCTAACCCTGTCTCTCTAACCCTAGCCCTCAACATAACCCTAACCCTAGGTCCAATCCTAACCCTAACCGTCTCTCTAACCCTAGCCCTCAACATAACCCTAACCCTAGGTCCAATCCTAACCCTAACCGTCTCTCTAACCCTAGCCCTCAACATAACCCTAACCCTAGGTCCAATCCTCACCCTAACCGTCTCTCTAACCCTAGCCCTCAACATAACCCTAACCCTAGGTCCAATCCTAACCCTAACCTTCTCTCTAACCCTAGCCCTCAACATAACCCTAACCCTAGGTCCAATCCTAACCCTAACCCTAACCGACACTCTAACCCTAGCCCTCAACATAACCCTAACCCTAGGTCCAATCCTCGCCCTACCCGTCTGTCTAACCCTTGCCCTCAATATAACCCTAACGCTATGTCCAATCCTCACCCTAACCGTCTCTCTAACCCTAGCCCTCAACATCACCCTAACCCTAGGTCCAATCCTCACCCATACCGTCTCTCTAACCCTAGCCCTCAAAATAACCCTAACCCTAGGGCCAATGCTTACCCTAACCATCGCTCTAACCCTAGCCCTCAACATAATCCTAACCCTAGGTCCAATACTAACCCTAACCGTCTCTCTAACCCTAGCCCTCAACATAACCCTAACCCTAGGTCCAATCCTAACCCTAACCGTCTCTCTAACCCTAGCCCTCAGCATAACCCTTACCCTAGGTCCAGTCCTAACCCTAACAGTCTCTCTAACACTAGCCCTCAACCTAACCCTAACCCTAGGTCCAATCCTAACCCTACCCGTCTCTCTAAACCTAGCCCTCAACATAACCCTAACCCTAGGTCCAATCCTAACCCTAACCGTCTCTCTAACCTTAGCCCTCAACATAACCCTAACCCTACGTCCAATCCTAACCCTAACCGTCTCTCTAACCCTAGCCCTCAACATAACCCGAACCCTAGGTCCATTCCTAACCCTAACCGTCTCTCTGACCCTAGCCGTCAACATAACCCTAATCCTAGGTCCAATCCTAACCCTAACCGTCTCTCTAAGCCTAGGCCTCAACTTAACCCTAACCCTAGGTCCAATCCTAACCCTAACCGCCTCTCTAACCCTAGCCCTCAACATAACCCTAACCCTAGGTCCAATCCTAACCCTAACCGTCTCTCTAACCCTAGCCCTCAAAATAACCCTAACCCTAGGTCCAATCCTAACCCTAACCTTCTCTCTAAACCTAGCCCTCAACATAACTCTAACCGTAGGTCCAATCCTAACCCTAACACTCTATCTAACTCTTGCCCTCAACATAACCCTAACCCTAGGTCCAATCCTAACCGTAACCGTCACTCTAACCTTAGACCTCAACATAACCCTAACCCTACCTCATATCCTAACCCTAACCGTCTCTCTAACCCTAACCCTCAACATAACCCTAACCCTACGTCCAATCCTAACCCTAACCGTCTGTCTCTCTAACCCTAGCCCTCAACACAACCCGAACCCTAGGTCCAATCCTAACCCTAACCGTCTCTCTAACCCTAGCCCTCAACATAACCCTAACCCTACGTCCAATCCTAACCCTAACCGTCTCTATAACCCTTGCCCTCAACATAACCCTAACCGTAGGTCCAATCCTAACCCTATCCGTCCGTCTAACTCTAGCCCTCAACATAACTCTAACCGTAGGACCTATCCTAACCCTAACCGTCTCTCAAACCGTAGCCCTCAACATAACCCTAACCCTAGGTCCAATCCTAACCCTAACCGTCGCTCTAACCCTAGCCCTCAACATAACCCTAACCCTCGGTCCAATCCTAACCGTAACCGACACTCTAACCCTAGCCCTCAACATAACCCTAACCCTAGGTCCAATCCTCGCCCTACCCGTCTGTCTAACCCTTGCCCTCAATATAACCCTAACCCTAGGTCCAATCCTCACCCTAACCGTCTCTCTAACCCTAGCCCTCAACATAAACCTAACCCTAGGTCCAATCCTAACACTAACTGTATCTCTAACCCTAGCCCTCAACATAACCCTAACCCTAGGTCCAATCCTCACCATAACCGTCTCTCTAACCCTAGCCCTCAACATAACCCTAACCCTAGGTCCAATCCTCACCCTAACCGTCTCTCTAACCCTAGCCCTCAACATAACCCTAACCCTAGGTCCAATCCTAACACTAACCGTATCTCTAACCCTAGCCCTCAACATAACCCTAACCCTAGGTCCAATCCTCACCCTAACCGTCTCTCTAACCCTAGCCCTCAACATAACCCTAACCCTAGGTCTAATCCTCACCCTAACCGTCTCTCTAACCCTAGCACTCAACATAACCCTAACCCTAGGTCCAATCCTCACCCTAACCGACTCTCTAACCCTAGCCCACAGCATAACCCTAACCCTAGGTCCAATCCTAACACTAACCGTCTTTCTAAACCTAGCCCTCAACAAAACCCTAACCCTAGGTCCAATCCTAACCCTAACCATCGTTCTAACCCTAGCCCTCAACATAACCCTAACCCTATGTCCAATCCTAACCCTATCCGTCTCTCTAACTCTAGCCCTCAACATAACCCTAACCCTAGGACCAATCGTAACCCAAACCGTCTCTCAAACCCTAGCCCTCAACATAACCCTAACCCTAGGTCCAATCCTAACCCTAACCGTCTCTCTAACCCTAGCCCTCAAGATAGCCCTAACCCTAGGTCCAATCCTAACCCTAACCGTCTCTCTAACCCTAGCCCTCAACATAACCCTAACCCTAGGACCAATGCTAACCCTATCCGTCTCTCTAACTCTAGCCCTCAACATAACCCTAACCCTAGGACCAATCCTAACCCTAACTGTCTCTCTAACCCTAGCCCTCAACATAAGCCTAACCCTAGGTCCAATCCTAACCTTAACCGTCTTTCTAAACTTAGCCCTCAACATAACCCTAACCCTAGGTCCAATCCCAACCCTAACCGTCTCTCTAACCCTAGCCTTAAACATAACCCTAACCCTAGGTCCAATCCTCACCCTAACCGTCGCTCTAACCCTAGCCCTCAACATAACCCTAACCCTAGGTCCAATCGTAACCCTAACCGTCTCTCTAACCCTAGCCCTCAACCTAACCCTAACGCTAGGTCCAATCCTCACCCTAACCGTCTCTCTAACCCTAGCCCTCAACATAACCCTAACCCTAGGTCCAATCCTCACCCTAACCGTCTCTGTAACCCTAGCCCTCAACATAACCCTAACCCTAGGTCCAATCCTAACCTTAACCGTCTCTCTGAGCCTAGCCCTCAACATAACCCTAACCCTAGGTCCAATCCTAACCCTAACCGTCTCTCTAACACTAGACCGCAACCTAACCCTAACCTTAGGTCCAATCCAAACCCTAACCGTCTCTCAGACCCTAGCCCTCAGCATAACCCTACCCCTAGGTCCAATCCTAACCCTGTCTCTCTAACCCTAGCCCTCAACATAACCCTAACCCTAGGTCCAATCCTAACCCTAACCGTCTCTCTAACCCTAGCCCTCAACATAACCCTAACCCTAGGTCCAATCCTAACCCTAACCGTCTCTCTAACCCTAGCCCTCAACATAACCCTAACCCTAGGTCCAATCCTCACCCTAACCGTCTCTCTAACCCTAGCCCTCAACATAACCCTAACCCTAGGTCCAATCCTAACCCTAACCTTCTCTCTAACCCTAGCCCTCAACATAACCCTAACCCTAGGTCCAATCCTAACCCTAACCCTAACCGACACTCTAACCCTAGCCCTCAACATAACCCTAACCCTAGGTCCAATCCTCGCCCTACCCGTCTGTCTAACCCTTGCCCTCAATATAACCCTAACGCTATGTCCAATCCTCACCCTAACCGTCTCTCTAACCCTAGCCCTCAACATAACCCTAACCCTAGGTCCAATCCTCACCCTAACCGTCTCTCTAACCCTAGCCCTCAACATAACCCTAACCCTAGGTCCAATCCTCACCCTAACCGACTCTCTAACCCTAGCCCACAACATAACCCTAACCCTAGGTCCAATCCTAACACTAACCGTCTCTCTAAACCTAGCCCTCAACAAAACCCTAACCCTAGGTCCAATCCTAACCCTAACCGTCGTTCTAACCCTAGCCCTCAACATAACCCTAACCCTAGGTCCAATCCTAACCCTAACCGTCTCTCTAACCCGAGCCCTCAACATAACCCTAACCCTAGGTCCAATCCTAACCCTATCCGTCTCTCTAACTCTAGCCCTCAACATAACCCTAACCCTAGGACCAATCGTAACCCAAACCGTCTCTCTAATCCTAGCCCTCAACATAACCCTAACCCTAGGTCCAATCCTAACCCTAACCGTCTCTCTAACCCTAGCCCTCAACATAACCCTAACGCTAGGTCCAATCCTAACCCTAACCGTCTCTCTAACCCTAGCCCTCAACATAACCCTAACCCTAGGACCAATCCTAACCCTATCCATCTCTCTAACTCTAGCCCTCAACATAACACTAACCCTAGGACCAATCCTAACCCTAACTGTCTCTCTAACCCTAGCCCTCAACATAAGCCTAACCCTAGGTCCAATCCTAACCCTAACCGTCTTTCTAAACCTAGCCCTCAAAATAATCCTAACCCTAGGTCCAATCCCAGCCCTAACCGTCTCTCTAACCCTAGCCTTAAACATAACCCTAACCCTAGGTCCAATCCTCACCCTAACCGTCGCTCTAACCCTAGCCCTCAACATAACCCTAACCCTAGGTCCAATCCTAACCCTAACCGTCTCTCTAACCCTAGCCCTCAACATAACCCTAACCCTAGGTCCAATTCTAACCCTAACCGTCTCTCTAACCCTAGCCCTCAACATAACCCTAACCCTAGGTCCAATCCTCACCCTAACCGTCTCTCTAACCCTAGCCCTCAACATGACCCTAACCCTAGGTCCAATCCTAACCCTAACCGTCTCTCTATCCCTAGCCCTCAACATAACCCTAACCCTAGGTCCAATCCTAACCCTAACCGTCTCTCTAACCCTAGCCCTCAACATAACCCTAACCCGAGGTATAATTCTCACCCTAACCGTCCCTCTAACCCTAGCCCTCAACATAACCCTAACCCTAGGTCCAATCCTAACACTAACCGTCTCTCTAACCCTATCCCTCAACATAACCCTAACCCTAGGTTCAATCCTCACCCTAACCGTCTCTCTGACCCTAGCCCTCAACATAACCCTAACCCTAGGTCCAATCCTAACGCTAACCGTCTCTCTAACCCTAGCCCTCAACATAACCCCAACCCTAGGTCCAATCCTCACACTAACCGTGTCTCTAACCCTAGCCCTCAACATAACACTAACCCTAGGTCCAATCCTCACCCTAACGTCTCTGTAACCCTAGCCCTCAACATAACACTAACCCTAGGTCCAATCCTCACCCTAACCGTCTCTGTAACCCTAGCCCTCAACATAACCCTAACCCTAGGTCCAATCCTAACCTTAACCGTCTCTCTGACCCTAGCCCTCAACATAACCCTAACCCTAGGTCCAATCCTAACCCTAACCGTCTCTCTAACACTAGACCTCAACCTAACCCTAACCTTAGGTCCAATCCTAACCCTAACCTTCTCTCAGACCCTAGCCCTCAGCATAACCCTACCCCTAGGTCCAAACCTAACCCTGTCTGTCTAACCCTAGCCCTCAACATAACCCTAACCCTAGGTCCAATCCTAACCCTAACCATCTCTCTAACAATAGCCCTCAACATAACCCTAACCCTAGGTGCAATCCTAACCCTAACCGCCTGTCTAACCCTTGCCCTCAATATAACCCTAACCCTAGGTCCAATCCTCACCCTAACCGTCTCTCTAACCCTAGCCCTCAACATAACCCTAACCCTAGTTCCAATCCTAAAACTAACCGTATCTCTAAACCTAGCCCTCAACATAACCCTAACCTTAGGTCCAATCCTCACCCTAACCATCTCTCTAACCTAGCCCTCAACATAACCCTAACCCTAGGTCCAATCCTCACCCTAACCGTCTCTCTAACCCTAGCCCTCAACATAACCCTAACCCTAGGTCCAATCCTCACCCTAACCGTCTCCCTAAACCTAGTCCTCAACATAACCCTAACCCTAGGTCCAATCCTAACCCTAACCGTCTCTATAACCCTATCCCTCAACATAACCCTAACCCTAGGTCCAATCCTAACCCTAACCGTCTCTCTAACCCTAGCCCTCAACATAACCCTAACCCTAGGTCCAATCCTAACCCTAACCGTCTCTCTAACCCTAGCCCTCAACATAACCCGAACCCTAGGTCCAATCCTCACCCTAACCGTCTCTCTAACCCTAGCCCTCAACATAACCCTAACCCTAGGTGCAATCCTAACACTAACCGTCTCTCTAACCCTAGCCCTCAACATAACCCTAACCCTAGGTCCAATCCTCACCCTAACCGTCTCTCTAACCCTAGCCCTCAACATAACCCTAACCCTAGGTCCAATCCTCACCCTAACCGTCTCTCTAACCCTAGCCCTCAACATAACCCTAACCCTAGGTCCAATCCTCACCCTAACCGACTCTCTAACCCTAGCCCACAACATAACCCTAACCCTAGGTCCAATCCTAACACTAACCGTCTCTCTAAACCTAGCCCTCAACAAAACCCTAACCCTAGGTCCAATCCTAACCCTAACCGTCGTTCTAACCCTAGCCCTCAACATAACCCTAACCCTAGGTCCAATCCTAACCCTAACCGTCTCTCTAACCCGAGCCCTCAACATAACCCTAACCCTAGGTCCAATCCTAACCCTATCCGTCTCTCTAACTCTAGCCCTCAATATAACCCTAACCCTAGGACCAATCGTAACCCAAACCGTCTCTCTAATCCTAGCCCTCAACATAACCCTAACCCTAGGTCCAATCCTAACCCTAACCGTCTCTCTAACCCTAGCCCTTGCCCTCAATATAACCCTAACCCTAGGTCCAATCCTCATCCTAACCGTCTCTCTAACCCTAGCCCTCAACATAACCCTAACCCTAGTTCCAATCCTAAAACTAACCGTATCTCTAATCTAGCCCTCAACATAACCCTAACCTTAGGTCCAATCCTCACCCTAACCATCTCTCTAACCTAGCCCTCAACATAACCCTAACCCTAGGTCCAATCCTCACCCTAACCGTCTCTCTAACCCTAGCCCTCAACATAACCCTAACCCTAGGTCCAATCCTCACCCTAACCGTCTCCCTAAACCTAGTCCTCAACATAACCCTAACCCTAGGTCCAATCCTAACCCTAACCGTCCCTATAACCCTATCCCTCAACATAACCCTAACCCTAGGTCCAATCCTAACCCTAACCGTCTCTCTAACCCTAGCCCTCAACATAACCCTAACCCTAGGTCCAATCCTAACCCTAACCGTCTCTCTAACCCTAGCCCTCAACATAACCCGAACCCTAGGTCCAATCCTCACCCTAACCGTCTCTCTAACCCTAGCCCTCAACATAACCCTAACCCTAGGTGCAATCCTAACACTAACCGTCTCTCTAACCCTAGCCCTCAACATAACCCTAACCCTAGGTTCAATCCTAACCCTAACCGTCTCTCTAACCCTAGCCCTCAACATAACCCTAACCCGAGGTATAATTCTCACCCTAACCGTCTCTCTATCCCTAGCCCTCAACATAACCCTAACCCTAGGTCCAATCCTAACACTAACCGTCTCTATAACCCTAGCCCTCAACATAACCCTAACCGTAGGTCCAATTCTAACCCTAACCGTCGCTCAAACCCTAGCCCTCAACATAACCCTAACCCTAGGTCCAATCCTAACCCTAACCGTCGCTCTAACCCTAGCCTTCAACATAACCCTAACCCTAGGTCCAATCCTAACCCTAACCGTCGCTCTAACCCTAGCCCTCAACATAACCCTAACCCTAGTTCCAATCCTAAAACTAACCGTATCTCTAAACCTAGCCCTCAACATAACCCTAACCTTAGGTCCAATCCTCACCCTAACCGTCTCTCTAACCCTAGCCCTCAACATAACCCTAACCCTAGGTCCAATCCTCACCCTAACCGTCTCTCTAACCCTAGCCCTCAACATAACCCTAACCCTAGGTCCAATCCTCACCCTAACCGACTCTCTAACCCTAGCCCACAACATAACCCTAACCCTAGGTCCAATTCAAACACTAACCGTCTCTCTAAACCTAGCCCTCAACAAAACCCTAACCCTAGGTCCAATCCTACCCTAACCGTCGTTCTAACCCTAGCCCTCAACATAACCCTAACCCTAGGTCCAATCCTAACCCTAACCGTCTCTCTAACCCTAGCCCTCAACATAACCCTAACCCTAGGACCAATCCTAACCCTAACTGTCTCTCTAACCCTAGCCCTCAACATAAGCCTAACCCTAGGTCCAATCCTAACCCTAACTGTCTTTCTAACCCTAGTCCTCAACCTAACCCTAAACCTAGGTCCAATCCTAACCCTAACCGTCTCTCTAACCCTAACCCTCAACATCATCCTAGCCCTAGGTCCAATCCTAATCCATACCGTCTCTCTAACCCTAGCCCTCAATATAACCCTAACCCTAGGTCCAATCCTAACCCTACCCGTCTCTCTGACCCTAGCCCTCACCTTAACCCTAACCCTAGGTGCAATCCTAACCCTAACCGCCTCTCTAACCCTAGCCCTCAAAATAACCCTAACCCTAGGTCCAATCCTAACCCTAACCGTCTCTCTAAACCTAGCCCTCAACATAACTCTAACCCTAGGTCCAATCCTAACCCTAACAGTCTATCTAACTCTACCCCTCGACATAACCCTAACCCTAGGTCCAATTCTAACCCTAACCGTCTCTCTAACCCTAGCCCTCAACATAACCCTAACCCTAGGTCCAATCCTCACCCTAACCGTCTCTCTAACCCTAGCCCTCAACATAACCCTAACCCTAGGTCCAATCCTAACCCTAACCGTCTCTCTAACCCTAGCCCTCAACATAACCCTAAACCTAGGTATAATCCTAAACCTAACAGTCTCTCTAACCCTAGCCCTCAACATAACCCTAACCCTAAGTCCAATCCTCACCCTAACCGTCTCTCTAACCCTAGCCCTCAACATAACCCTAACCCTAGGTCCAATCCTAACACTAACCGTCTCTATAACCCTAGACCTCAACATAACCCTAACCGTAGGTCCAATCCTAACCCTATTCGTCCATCTAACTCTAGGCCTCAACATAACTCTAACTCTAGGACCAATCCTAACCCTAACCGTCGCTCAAACCCTAGCCCTCAACATAACCCTAACCCTAGGTTCAATCCTAACCCTAACCGTCACTCTAAACCTAGCCCTCAACATAACCCTAACACTAGGTCCAATCCTAACCCTAACCGACTCTCTAACCCCAGCCCTCAACATAACCCTAACCCTAGGTCCAATCCTCACCCTAACCGTCTCTCTAACCCTAGCCCTCAACATAACCATAACCCCAGGTCCAATCCTCACCCTAACCGACTCTCTAACCCTAGCCCACAACATAACCCTAACCCTAGGTCCAATCCTAACCCTAACCGTCTCTCTAACCCTAGCCCTCAACATAACCCTAACCCTAGGTCCAATCCTAACCCTAACCGTCTCTTTAACCCTAGCCCTCAACATAACCCTAACCCTAGGTCCAATCCTAACCCTAATCGTCTCTCTAACTCTAGCCCTCAACATAACCCTAACCCTAGGACCAATCCTAACCCTAACCGTCTATCTAACCCTAGCCCTCAACATAAGCCTAACCCTAGGTCCAATTCTAACCCTAACCGTCTTTCTAACCCTAGCCCTCAACGTAACCCTAACCCTAGGTCGAACCCTTACCCTAACCGTCTCTCTAACCCTAGCCCTCAACATCACCCTAACCCTAGGTCCAATCCTAACCCATACCGTCTCTCTAACCTTAGCCCTCAAAATAACCCTAACCCTAGGGCCAATGCTTACCCTAACCATCGCTCTAACCCTAGCCCTCAACATAATCCTAACCCTAGGTCCAATACTAACCCTAACCGACTCTCTAACCCTAGCCCTCAACATCACCCTAACCCTAGGTCCAATCCTAACCCTAACCGTCTCTCTAACCCTAGCCCTCAGCATAACCCTTACCCTAGGTCCAGTCCTAACCCTAACAGTCTTTCTAACACTAACCCTCAACCTAACACTAACCCTAGGTCCAATCCTAACCCTAACCGTCTCTCTAAACCTAGCCCTCAACATAACCCGAACCCTAGGTCCAATCCTAACCCTAACCGTCTCTCTGACCCTAGCCGTCAACATAACCCTAACCCTAGGTCCAATCCTAACCCTAACCGTCTCTCTAAGCCTAGGCCTCAACTTAACCCTAACCCTAGGTCCAATCCTAACCCTAACCGCCTGTCTAACCCTAGCCCTCAACATAACCCTAACCCTAGGTCCAATCCTAACCCTAACCGTCTCTCTAACCCTAGCCCTCAAAATAACCCTAACCCTAGGTCCAATCCAAACCCTAACCGTCTCTCTAACCCTAGCCCTCAACATAACTCTAACCCTAGGTCCAATCCTAACCCTAACAGTCTATCTAACTCTAGCCCTCAACATAACCCTAACCCTAGGTCCAATCCTAACCCTAACCGCCTCTCTAACCCTAGCCCTCAACATAACCCTAACCCTAGGTCCAATCCTAACCCTAACCGTCTCTCTAACCCTAGCCCTCAAAATAACCCTAACCCTAGGTCCAATCCTAACCCTAACCTTCTCTCTAAACCTAGCCCTCAACATAACTCTAACCGTAGGTCCAATCCTAACCCTAACACTCTATCTAACTCTTGCCCTCAACATAACCCTAACCCTAGGTCCAATCCTAACCCTAACCGTCACTCTAACCTTAGACCTCAACATAACCCTAACCCTACGTCATATCCTAACCCTAACCGTCTCTCTAACCCTAGCCCTCAACATAACCCTAACCCTACGTCCAATCCTAACCCTAACCGTCTCTCTAACCCTAGCCCTCAACACAACCCGAACCCTAGGTCCAATCCTAACCCTAACCGTCCTTCTAAACCTAGCCCTCAAAATAACCCTAACCCTAGGTCCAATCCTAACCTTAACCGTCTCTCTAACACTAGCCCTGAGGATAACCCTAACCCTAGGTCCAGTCCTAACCCTAACCGTCTCTCTAACACTAGCCCTCAACCTAACCCTAACCTTAGGTCCAATCCTAACCCTAAACGTCTCTCTGACCCTAGCCCTCAGCATAACCCTAACCCTAGGTCCAATCCTAACCCTGTCTGTCTAACCCTAGCCCTCAACATAACCCTAACCCTAGGTCCAATCCTAACCCTAACCCTCTCTCTAACCCTAGCCCTAAACATAACCCTAACCCTAGGTCCAATCCTCACCCTAACCGTCTCTCTAACCCTAGCCCTCAACATAAACCTAACCCTACGTCCAATCCTAACCCTAACCGTCTCTCTAACCTTAGCCCTCAACATAACCCGAACCCTAGGTCCAATCCTAACCCTAACCGTCCTTCTAAACCTAGCCCTCAAAATAACCCTAACCCTAGGTCCAATCCTAAACTTAACCGTCTCTCTAACACTAGCCCTCAGGATAACCCTAACCCTAGGTCCAGTCCTAACCCTAACCGTCTCTCTAACACTAGCCCTCAACCTAACCCTAACCTTAGGTCCAATCCTAACCCTAACCGTCTCTCTGACCCTAGCCCTCAGCATAACCGTAACCCTAGGTCCAATCCTAACCCTGTCTGTCTAACCCTAGCCCTCAACATAACCCTAACCCTAGGTCCAATCCAAACCCTAACCCTCTCTCTAACCCTACCCTAAACATAACCCTAACCCTAGGTCCAATCCTCACCCTAACCGTCTCTCTAACCCTAGCCCTCAACATAACCCTAACCCTAGGTCCAATCCTAACACTAACCGTCTCTCTAACCCTAGCCCTCAACATAACCCTAAACCTAGGTATAATCCTCACCGTAACCGTCTCTCTAACCCTAGCCCTCAACATAACCCTAACCCTAGGTCCAATGCTAACACTAACCGTCTCTCTAACCCTAGCCCTCAACATAACGGTAACCCTAGTACCAATTGTAACCCAAACCGTCTCTCTAACTCTAGCCCTCAACATAACCCTAACCCTAGGTCCAATCCTAACCCTAACCGTCTCTCTAACCCTAGCCCTCAACATAACCCTAACCCTAGGTCCAATCCTAACCCTATCCGTCTTTCTAACTCAAGACCTCAACATAACCCTAACCCTAGGACCAATTGTAACCCAAAACGTTTCTCTAACCCTAACCCTCAACATAACCCTAACCCTAGGTCCAATCCTCACCCTAACCGTCTCTCTAACCCTAGCCCTCAACATAACCCTAACCCTAGGTCCAATCCTAACCCTAACCGTCTCTCTAACCCTAGCCCTCAACATAACCCTAAACCTAGGTATAATCCTCACCGTAACCGTCTCTCTAACCCTAGCCCTCAACATAACCCTAACCCTAGGTCCAATCCTAACACTAACCGTCTCTCTAACCCTAGCCCTCAACATAACAGTAACCCTAGTACCAATTGTAACCCAAACCGTCTCTCTAACTCTAGCCCTCAACATAACCCTAACCCTAGGTCCAATCCTAACCCTAACCGTCTCTCTAACCCTAGCCCTCAACATAACCCTAACCCTAGGTCCAATCCTAACCCTATCCGTCTTTCTAACTCAAGACCTCAACATAACCCTAACCCTAGGACCAATTGTAACCCAAAACGTTTCTCTAACACTAACCCTCAACATAACCCTAACCCTAGCTCCAATCCTAACCCTAACCGTCGCTCTAACCCTAGCCCTCACCATAACCCTAACCCTAGGTCCAATCCTAACCCTAACCGTCTTTCTAACCCTAGCCCTCAACAAAACCCTAAGCCTAGATCCAATCCCAACCCTAAACGTCTCTCTTACCCTAACCTTAAACATAACCCTAACCCTAGGTCCAATCCTCACCCTAACCGTCTCTCTAACCCTAGCCCTCAACATAACCCTAACCCTAGGTCCAATCCTAACCCTAACCGTCTCTGTAACCTTAGCCCTCAACCTAACCCTAACCCTAGGTCCAATCCTCACCCTAACCGTCTCTCTAACCCTAGCCCTCAACATAACCCTAACCCTAGGTCCAATCCTAACACAAACCGTCTCTCTAACCCTAGCCCTCAACATAACCCTAACCCTAGGTCGAATCCTCACCCTAACCGTCTCTCTAACCCTAGCCCTCAACATAACCCTAACCCGAGGTATAATTCTCACCCTAACCGTCTCTCTAACCCTAGCCCTCAACATAACCCCAACCATAGGTCCAATCCTCACCCTAACCGTGTCTCTAACCCTAGCCCTCAACATAACACTAACCCTAGGTCCAATCCTAACCTTAACCGTCTCTCTGACCCTAGCCCTCAACATAACCCTAACCCTAGGTCTAATCCTAACCCTAACCGTCTCTCTAACACTAGACCTCAACCTAACCCTAACCTTAGGTCCAATCCTAACGCTAACCTTCTCTCAGACCCTAGCCCTCAGCATAACCCTACCCCTAGGTCCAAACCTAACCCTCTCTGTCTAACCCTAGCCCTCAACATAACCCTAACCCTAGGTCCAATCCTAACCCTAACCATCTCTCTAACCCTAGCCCTCAACATAACCCTAACCCTAGGTCCAATCCTAACCCTAACCATCTCTCTAACCCTAGCCCTCAACATAACCCTAACCCTAGGTCCAACCTCACCCTAACCGTCTCTCTAACCCTAGCCCTCAACATAACCCTAACCCTAGGTCCAATCCTAACCCTGTCTGTCTACCCTAGCCCTCAACATAACCCTAAACCTAGGTCCAATCCTAACGCTAACCGTCTCTCTAACCCTAGCCCTAAACATAATCCTAACCCTAGGTCCAATCCTCACCCTAACCGTCTCTCTAACCCTAGCCCTCAACATAACCCTAACCCTAGGTCCAATCCTAACCCTAAACGTCTCTCTAACCCTAGCCGTCAACATAACCCTAAACCTAGGTCCAATCCTAACCCTAACCGTCTCTCTAACCCTAGCCCTCAACATAACCCTAAACCTAGGTATAATCCTCACCCTAACAGTCTCTCTACCCTAGCCCTCAACATAACCCTAAACCTAGGTCCAATCCTCACCCTAACCGTCTCTCTAACCCTAGCCCTCAACATAACCCTAACACTAGGTCCAATCCTAACACTAACCGTCTCTATAACCCTAGCCCTCAACATAACCCTAACCGTAGGTCCAATCCTAACCCTATCCGTCCATCTAACCCTAGCCCTCAACATAACCCTAACCGTAGGTCCAATCCTAACCCTAACCGTCTCTCAAACCCTAGCCCTCAACATCACCCTAACCCTAGGTCCAATCCTAACCCATACCGTCTCTCTAACCCTAGCCCTCAAAATAACCCTAACCCTAGGTCCAATGCTTACCCTAACCATCGCTCTAACCCTAGTCCTCAACATAATCCTAACCCTAGGTCCAATACTAACCCTAACCGTCTCTCTAACCCTAGCCCTCAACATAACCCTAACCCTAGGTCCAATCCTAAAACTAACCGTCTCTCTATCCCTAGCCCTCAGCATAACCCTTACCCTAGGTCCAGTCCTAACCCTAACCGTCTCTCTAACACTAGCCCTCAACCTAACCCTAACCCTAGGTCCAATCCTAACCCTAACCGTCTCTCTAAAACTAGCCCTCAACATAACCCTAACCCTAGGTCCAATCCTAACCCTAACCGTCTCTCTAACCTTAGCCCTCAACATAACCCTAACCCTACGTCCAATCCTAACCCTAAGCGTCTCTCTAACCCTAGCCCTCAACATAACCCGAACCCTAGGTCCAATCCTAACCCTAACCGTCTCTCTGACCCTAGCCCTCAACATAACCCTAACCCTAGGTCCAATCCTAACCCGAACCGTCTCTCTAAGCCTAGGCCTCAACTTAACCCTAACCCTAGGTCCAATCCTAACCCTAACCGCCTCTCTAACCCTAGCCCTCAACATAACCCTAACCCTAGGTCCAATCCTAACCCTAACCGTCTCTCTAACCCTAGCCCTCAAAATAACTCTAACCCTAGGTCCAATCCTAACCCTAACAGTCTATCTAACTCTAGCCCTAATCATAACCCTAACCCTAGGTCCAATCCTAACCCTAACCGCCTCTCTAACCCTAGCCCTCAACATAACCCTAACCCTAGGTCCAATCCTAACCCTAACCGTCTCTCTAACCCTAGCCCTCAAAATAACCCTAACCCTAGGTCCAATCCTAACCCTAACCTTCTCTCTAAACCTAGCCCTCAACATAACTCTAACCGTAGGTCCAATCCTAACCCTAACAGTCTATCAAACTCTAGCCCTCAACATAACCGTAACCCTAGGTCCAATACTAACCCTAACCGTCTCTCTAACCCTAGCCCTCAACATAACCCTAACCCTAGGTCCAATCCTAACCCTAACCGTCTCTCTAACCCTAGCCCTCAGCATAACGCTTACCCTAGGTCCAGTCCTAACCCTAACCGTCTCTCTAACACTAGCCCTCAACCTAACCCTAACCCTAGGTCCAATCCTAACCCTAACCGTCTCTCTAACCCTAGCCCTCAACATAACCCTAACCCTAGGTCCAATCCTAACCCTAACCGTCACTCTAACCTTAGACCTCAACATAACCCTAACCCTACGTCATATCCTAACCCTAACCGTCTCTCTAACCCTAGCCCTCAACATAACCCGAACCCTAGGTCCAATCCTAACCCTAACCGTCTCTCTAACCTTAGCCCTCAACATAACCCTAACCCTACGTCCAATCCTAACCCTAACCGTCTCTCTAACCCTAGCCCTCCACATAACCCGAACCCTAGGTCCAATCCTAACCCTAACCGTCCTTCTAAACCTAGCCCTCAAAATAAGCCTAACCCTAGGTCCAATCCTAACCTTAACCGTCTCTCTAACACTAGCCCTCAGGATAACCCTAACCCTAGGTCCAGTCCTAACCCTAACCGTCTCTCTAACACTAGCCCTCAGCATAACCCTAACCTTAGGTCCAGTCCTAACCGTAACCGTCTCTCTAACACTAGCCCTCAACCTACCCCTAACCTTAGGTCCAATCCTAACACTAACCGTCTCTCTGACCCTAGCCCTCAGCATAACCCTAACCCTAGGTCCAATCCTAACCCTGTCTGTCTAACCCTAGCCCTCAACATAACCCTAACCCTAGGTCCAATCCTAACGCTAACCGTCTCTCTAACGCTAGCCCTAAACATAATCCTAACCCTAGGTCCAATCCTCACCCTAACCGTCTCTCTAACCCTAGCCCTCAACCTAACCCTAACCCTAGGTCCAATCCTAACACTAACCGTCTCTCTAACCCTAGCCCTCAACATAACCCTAAACCTAGGTATAATCCTCACCCTAACAGTCTCTCTAACCCTAGCCCTCAACATAACCCTAAACCTAGGTCCAATCCTCACCCTAACAGTCTCTCTAACCCTAGCCCTCAACATCACCCTAACCCTAGGTCCAATCCTAACCCTAACCGTCTCTCTAAACCTAGCCCTCAACATAACCCTAACCCTAGGTCCAATCCTAACCCTAACCGTCTCTCTAACCCTAGCCCTCAACATAACCCTAAACCTAGGTATAATCCTAACCCTAACAGTCTCTCTAACCCTAGCCCTCAACATAACCCTAACCCTAAGTCCAATCCTCACCCTAACCGTCTCTCTAACCCTAGCCCTCAACATAACCCTAACCCTAGGTCCAATCCTAACACTAACCGTCTCTATAACCCTAGACCTCAACATAACCCTAACCGTAGGTCCAATCCTAACCCTATTCGTCCATCTAACTCTAGGCCTCAACATAACTCTAACTCTAGGACCAATCCTAACCCTAACCGTCGCTCAAACCAAAGCCCTCAACATAACCCTAACCCTAGGTCCAATCCTAACCCTAACCGTCACTCTAACCCTAGCCCTCAACATGACCCTAACACTAGGTCCAATCCTAACCCTAACCGACTCTCTAACCCTAGCCCTCAACATAACCCTAACCCTAGGTCCAATCCTCACCCTAACCGTCTCTCTAACCCTAGCCCTCAACATAACCCTAACCCCAGGGCCAATCCTCACCCTAACCGACTCTCTAACCCTAGCCCACAACATAACCCTAACCCTAGGTCCAATCCTAACCCTAACCGTCTCTCTAACCCTAGCCCTCAACATAACCCTAACCCTAGGTCCAATCCTAACCCTAACCGTCTCTTTAACCCTAGCCCTCAACATAACCCTAACCCTAGGTCCAATCCTAACCCTAATCGTCTCTCTAACTCTAGCCCTCAACATAACCCTAACCCTAGGACCAATCCTAACCCTAACTGTCTATCTAACCCTAGCCCTCAACATAAGCCTAACCCTAGGTCCAATTCTAACCCTAACCGTCTTTCTAATCCTAGCCCTCAACGTAACCCTAACCCTAGGTCCAATCCTAACCCTAACCGTCTCTCTAACCCTAGCCGTCATCCTAACCCTAACCCTAGGTCCAACCCTTACCCTAACCGTCTCTCTAACCCTAGCCCTCAACATCACCCTAACCCTAGGTCCAATCCTAACCCATACCGTCTCTCTAACCCTAGCCCTCAAAATAACCCTAACCCTAGGACCAATGCTTACCCTAACCATCGCTCTAACCCTAGCCCTCAACATAATCCTAACCCTAGGTCCAATACTAACCCTAACCGTCTCTCTAACCCTAGCCCTCAACATAACCCTAACCCTAGGTCCAATCCTAACCCTAACCGTCTCTCTAAACCTAGCCCTCAGCATAACCCTTACCCTAGGTCCAGTCCTAACCCTAACAGTCTCTCTAACACTAGCCCTCAACCTAACCCTAACCCTAGGTCCAATCCTAACCCTAACCGTCTCTCTAAACCTAGCCCTCAACATAACCCTAACCCTAGGTCCAATCCTAACCGTAACCGTCTCTCTAACCTTAGCCCTCAACATAACCCTAACCCTACGTCCAATCCTAACCCTAACCGTCTCTCTAACCCTAGCCCTCAACATAACCCGAACCCTAGGTCCAATCCTAACCCTAACCGTCTCTGTAACCTTAGCCCTCAACCTAACCCTAACCCTAGGTCCAATCCTCACCCTAACCGTCTCTCTAACCCTAGCCCTCAACATAACCCTAACCCTAGGTCCAATCCTAACACAAACCGTCTCTCTAACCCTAGCCCTCAACATAACCCTAACCCTAGGTCGAATCCTCACCCTAACCGTCTCTCTAACCCTAGCCCTCAACATAACCCTAACCCGAGGTATAATTCTCACCCTAACCGTCTCTCTAACCCTAGCCCTCAACATAACCCCAACCATAGGTCCAATCCTCACCCTAACCGTGTCTCTAACCCTAGCCCTCAACATAACACTAACCCTAGGTCCAATCCTAACCTTAACCCTCTCTCTGACCCTAGCCCTCAACATAACCCTAACCCTAGGTCTAATCCTAACCCTAACCGTCTCTCTAACACTAGACCTCAACCTAACCCTAACCTTAGGTCCAATCCTAACGCTAACCTTCTCTCAGACCCTAGCCCTCAGCATAACCCTAACCCTAGGTCCAATCCTAACCCTAACCGTCACTCTAACCTTAGACCTCAACATAACCCTAACCCTACGTCATATCCTAACCCTAACCGTCTCTCTAACCCTAGCCCTCAACATAACACTAACCCTACGTCCAATCCTAACCCTAACCGTCTCTCTAACCCTAGCCCTCAACCTAACCCTAACCTTAGGTCCAATCCTAACCCTAACCGTCTCTCTGACCCTAGCCCTCAGCATAACCCTAACCCTAGGTCCAATCCTAACCCTGTCTGTCTAACCCTAGCCCTCAACATAACCCTAACCCTAGGTCCAATCCTAACCCTAACCCTCTCTCTAACCCTAGCCCTAAACATAACCCTAACCCTAGGTCCAATCCTCACCCTAACCGTCTCTCTAACCCTAGCCCTCAACATAAACCTAACCCTACGTCCAATCCTAACCCTAACCGTCTCTCTAACCCTAGCCCTCAACATAACCCGAACCCTAGGTCCAATCCTAACCCTAACCGTCCTTCTAAACCTAGCCCTCAAAATAACCCTAACCCTAGGTCCAATCCTAAACTTAACCGTCTCTCTAACACTAGCCCTCAGGATAACCCTAACCCTAGATCCAGTCCTAACCCTAACCGTCTCTCTAACACTAGCCCTCAACCTAACCCTAACCTTAGGTCCAATCATAACCCTAACCGTCTCTCTGACCCTAGCCCTCAGCATAACCCTAACCCTAGGTCCAATCCTAACCCTGTCTGTCTAACCCTAGCCCTCAACATAACCCTAACCCTAGGTCCAATCCAAACCCTAACCCTCTCTCTAACCCTACCCTAAACATAACCCTAACCCTAGGTCCAATCCTCACCCTAACCGTCTCTCTAACCCTAGCCCTCAACATAACCCTAACCCTAGGTCCAATCCTAACACTAACCGTCTCTCTAACCCTAGCCCTCAACATAACCCTAAACCTAGGTATAATCCTCACCGTAACCGTCTCTCTAACCCTAGCCCTCAACATAACCCTAACCCTAGGTCCAATGCTAACACTAACCGTCTCTCTAACCCTAGCCCTCAACATAACGGTAACCCTAGTACCAATTGTAACCCAAACCGTCTCTCTAACTCTAGCCCTCAACATAACCCTAACCCTAGGTCCAATCCTAACCCTAACCGTCTCTCTAACCCTAGCCCTCAACATAACCCTAACCCTAGGTCCAATCCTAACCCTATCCGTCTTTCTAACTCAAGACCTCAACATAACCCTAACCCTAGGACCAATTGTAACCCAAAACGTTTCTCTAACCCTAACCCTCAACATAACCCTAACCCTAGGTCCAATCCTCACCCTAACCGTCTCTCTAACCCTAGCCCTCAACATAACCCTAACCCTAGGTCCAATACTAACCCTAACCGTCTCTCTAACCCTAGCCCTCAACATAACCCTAAACCTAGGTATAATCCTCACCGTAACCGTCTCTCTAACCCTAGCTCTCAACATAACCCTAACCCTAGGTCCAATCCTAACACTAATCGTCTCTCTAACCCTAGCCCTCAACATAACGGTAACCCTAGTACCAATTGTAACCCAAACCGTCTCTCTAACTCTAGCCCTCAACATAACCCTAACCCTAGGTCCAATCCTAACCCTAACCGTCTCTCTAACCCTAGCCCTCAACATAACCCTAACCCTAGGTCCAATCCTAACCCTATCCGTCTTTCTAACTCAAGACCTCAACATAACCCTAACCCTAGGACCAATTGTAACCCAAAACGTTTCTCTAACCCTAGCCCTCACCATAACCCTAAGCCTAGATCCAATCCCAACCCTAACCGTCTCTCTTACCCTAACCTTAAACATAACCCTAACCCTAGGTCCAATCCTCACCCTAACCGTCTCTCTAACCCTAGCCCTCAACATAACCCTAACCCTAGGTCCAATCCTAACCCTAACCGTCTCTGTACCCTTAGCCCTCAACCTAACCCTAACCCTAGGTCCAATCCTCACCCTAACCGTCTCTCTAACCCTAGCCCTCAACATAACCCTAACCCTAGGTCCAATCCTAACACAAACCGTCTCTCTAACCCTAGCCCTCAACATAACCCTAACCCTAGGTCGAATCCTCACCCTAACCGTCTCTCTAACCCTAGCCCTCAACATAACCCTAACCCGAGGGATAATTCTCACCCTAACCGTCTCTCTAACCCTAGCCCTCAACATAACCCCAACCCTAGGTCCAATCCTCACCCTAACCGTGTCTCTAACCCTAGCCCTCAACATAACACTAACCCTAGGTCCAATCCTAACCTTAACCGTCTCTCTGACCCTAGCCCTCAACATAACCCTAACCCTAGGTCTAATCCCAACCCTAACCGTCTCTCTAACACTAGACCTCAACCTAACCCTAACCTTAGGTCCAATCCTAACCCTAACCTTCTCTCAGACCCTAGCCCTCAGCATAACCCTACCCCTATGTCCAAACCTAACCCTCTCTGTCTAACCCTAGCCCTCAACATAACCCTAACCCTAGGTCCAATCCTAACCCTAACCATCTCTCTAACCCTAGCCCTCAACATAACCCTAACCCTAGGTCCAATCCTAACCCTAACCGTCTCTCTAACCGTAGCCCTCAACATAACCCTAACCCTAGGTCCAATCCTCACCCTAACCGTCTCTCTAACCCTAGCCCTCAACATAACCCTAACCCTAGGTCCAATCCTAACACTAACCGTCTCTCTAACCCTAGCCCTCAACATAACCCTAACCCTAGGTCCAATCCTAACCCTAACCGTCTCTCTAACCCTAGCCCTCAACATAACCCTAACCCGAGGTATAATTCTCACCCTAACCGTCTCTTTAACCCTAGCCCTCAACAAAACCCTAACCCTAGGTCCAATCCTAACACTAACCGTCTCTATAATCCTTGCCCTCAACATAACCCTAACCCTAGGTCCAATCCTAACCCTAACCGTCTCTCTAACCCTAGCCCTCAACATAACCCTAACCCGAGGTATAATTCTCACCCTAACCGTCTTTCTAACCCTAGCCCTCAACATAACCCTAACCCTAGGTCCAATCCTAACACTAACCGTCTCTATAATCCTTGCCCTCAACATAACCCTAACCCTAGGTCAAATCCTCACCCTAACCGTCTCTCTAACCCTAGCCCTCAGCATAACCCTAACCCTAGGTCCAATCCTCACCCTAACCATCACTCTAACCCTAGCCCTCAACATAACCCTAACCCTAGGTCCAATCCTCATCCTAACCGACTCTCTAACCCTAGCCCACAACATAACCCTAACCCTAGGTCCAATCCTAACACTAACCGTCTCTCTAAACCTAGCCCTCAACAATACCCTAACCCTAGGTCCAATCCTAACCCTAACCGTCGTTCTAACACTAGCCCTCAACATAACCCTAACCGTAGGTCCAATCCTAACCCTAACCGTCTCTCTAACCCTAGCCCTCAACATAACCCTAACCCTAGGTCCAATCCTAACCCTATCCGTCTCTCTAACTCTAGCCCTCAACATAACCCTAACCCTAGGACCAATCGTAACCCAAACCGTCTCTCTAACCCTAGACCTCAACATAACCCTAACCCTAGGTCCAATCCTAACCCTAACCGTCTCTCTAACCCTAGCCCTCAACATAACCCTAACGCGAGGTATAATTCTCACCCTAACCGTCTCTCTATCCCTAGCCCTCAACATAACCCTAACCCTAGGTCCAATCCTAACACTAACCGTCTCTATAACCCTAGCCCTCAACATAACCCTAACCGTAGGTCCAATCCTAACCCTATCCGTCCATCTAACTCTAGGCCTCAACATAACTCTAACTCTAGGACCAATCCTAACCCTAACCGTCGCTCAAACCCTAGCCCTCAACATAACCCTAACCCTAGGTCCAATCCTAACCCTAACCGTCACTCTAACCCTAGCCCTCAACATAACCCTAACCCTAGGTCCAATCCTAACCCTAACCGACTCTCTAACCCTAGCCCTCAACATAACCCTAACCCTAGGTCCAATCCTCACCCTAACCGTCTCTCTAACCCTAGCCCTCAACATAACCCTAACCCTAACCCTAGGTCCAATCCTCACCCTAACCGACTCTCTAACCCTAGCCCACAACATAACCCTAACCCTAGGTCCAATCCTAACCCTAACCGTCTCTCTAACCCTAGCCCTCAACATAACCCTAACCCTAGGTCCAATCCTAACCCTAACCGTCTCTTTAACCCTAGCCCTCAACATAACCCTAACCCTAGGTCCAATCCTAACCCTAATCGTCTCTCTAACTCTAGCCCTCAACATAACCCTAACCCTAGGACCAATCCTAACCCTAACTGTCTATCTAACCCTAGCCCTCAACATAAGCCTAACCCTAGGTCCAATCCTAACCCTAACCGTCTCTTTAACCCTAGCCCTCAACATAACCCTAACCCTAGGTCCAACCCTTACCCGAACCGTCTCTCTAACCCTAGCCCTCAGCATAACCCTTACCCTAGGTCCAGTCCTAACCCTAACAGTCTCTCTAACCCTAGCCCTCAACATAACCCTAACCCTAGGTCCAATCCTAACCCTAACCGTTTCTCTAACCTTAGCCCTCAACATAACCCTAACCCTACGTCCAATCCTAACCCTAACCGTCTCTCTAACCCTAGACCTCAACATAACCCGAACCCTAGGTCCAATCCTAACCCTAACCGTCTCTCTGACCCTAGCCGTCAACATAACCCTAACCCTAGGTCCAATCCTAACCCTCACCGTCTCTCTAAGCCTAGGCCTCAACTTAACCCTAACCCTAGATCCAATCCTAACCCTAACCGCCTCTCTAACCCTAGCCCTCAACATAACCCTAACCCTAGGTCCAATCCTAACCCTAACCGTCTCTCTAACCCTAGCCCTCAAAATAACCCTAACCCTAGGTCCAATCCTAACCCTAACCGTCTCTCTAACCGTAGCCCTCAACATAACCCTAACCCTAGGTCCAATCCTAACCCTAACCGTCTCTCTAACCCTAGCCCTCAAAATAACCCTAACCCTAGGTCCAATCCTAACCCTAACCTTCTCTCTAAACCTAGCCCTTAACATAACTCTAACCGTAGGTCCAATCCTAACCCTAACCGTCCTTCTAAACCTAGCCCTCAAAATAACGCTAAACCTAGGTCAAATCCTAACCTTAACCGTCTCTCTAACACTAGCCCTCAGGATAACCCTAACCCTAGGTCCAGTCCTAACCCTAACCGTCTCTCTAACACTAGCCCTCAACCTAACCCTAACCTTAGGTCCAATCCTAACCCTAACCGTCTGTCTAACTCTAGCCCTCAACATAACCCTAACCCTAGGTCCAATCCTAATCCTAACCGTCTCTCTGACCCTAGCCCTCAACATAACCCTAACCCTAGCTCCAATCATAACCCTAACCCTAGGTCCAATCCTCCCCATTACCGTCTCTCTATCACTAGCCCTCAACATAACCCTAACCCTAGGTCGAATCCAAACCCTAACCGTCTCTCTAACCCTAGCCCTCAACATAACCCTAACCCTAGGTCCAATCCAAACCCTAACCGTCTCTCTAACCCTAGCCCTCAACATAACCCTAACCCTAGGTCCAATCCTAACCCTAACCATCTCTCTAACCCTAGCCCTCAACATAACCCTAACCCTAGGTCCAATCCTAAACCTAACCATCTCCCTAACCGTAGCCCTCAACATAACCCTAACCCTAGGTCCAAACCTAACCCTAACCGTCTCTCTAACCCTAGCCCTCAACATAACCCTAACCCTAGGTCTAATCCTAACCTTAACCTTCTCTCTAACCCTAGCCCTCAACCTAAACCTAATCCGACGTCCAATCCTAACCCTAACCGTCTCTCTAACGCTAGCCCTCAACATAACCCTAACCCTATGTCCAATCCTCATCCTAACCGTCTCTCTAACCTTAGCCCTCAACCTAACCCTAACCATAGGTCCAAACCTAGCACGAACCGTCTCTCTAACCCTAGCCCTCAACATAACCTTAACCCTGGGTCCAATTCTAACCCTAACCGTCTCTCTAACCCTAGCCCTCAACATAACCATAACCCTAGGTCCAATCCTAACCCTAACCGGCTCTCTAACCCTAGCCCTCAACATAACCCTAACCCTAGGTCCAATCGTAACCCTAACCGTCTCTCTAAACCTAGCCTTCAACATAACCCTAACCCTAGGTCCAATGCTCACCCTAACCGTCTCTCTAACCCTAGCCATCAACCTAACCCTAACCCAAGGTCCAATCCTAGCCCTAACCGTCTCTCTAACTCTAGCCCTCAATGTAACCCTAACGCTAGGTCCAATCCTACCCTAACCGTCTCTCTAACCCTAGCCCTCAACTTAATCCTAACCCTAGGTCCATTCCTAACCCTAACCGTCTCTCTAACCCTAGCCCTCAACATAATCCTAACCCTAGGTCCAATCCTTACCCTAACCGTCTCTCTAAACCTAGCCCTCAACGTAACCCTAATGGTAGGACCAATCCTAACCCTAAACGTCTCTCTAAACCTAGCCCTCAACATAACCCTAACCCTAGGTCCAATCCTAACCCTAAATGTCTCTCTAACACTAGCCCTCAACATAACCCTAACCCTAGGTCCAATCCTAACCCTAAGCGTCTCTCTAACCCTTGCCCTCATCATAACCCTAACACTAGGTCCAATCCTAACCCTGACCGTCTCTCTAACCCTAGCCCTCAACATAACGCTAACCCTAGGTCCAATCCTAGCCCCAAACGTCTCTCTAACCCTAGCCCTCAACATAACCCTAACCCTATTTCCAATCCTAACCCTAACCATCTCTCTAACCCTAGCCCTCAACATAACCCTAAGCCTAGGTCCAATCCCAACCTTAACCGTCTCTCTGACCCTAGCCCTCAATATAACCCTAACCCTAGGTCCAATCCTAACCCTAACCGTCTCTCTAACCCTAGCCCTCAACATAACCCTAACCCTAGGTCCAATCCTAACCCTAACCGTCTCTCTAACCCTAGCCCTCAACATAACCCTAACCCTAGGTCCAATCCTAACCCTGACCGTCTCTCTAACCCTTGCCCTCAACATAACCCTAACCCTAGGTCCAATCCTAACCCTGACCGTCTCTCTAACCCTAGCCTTCAACATAACCCTAACCCTAGGTCCAATCCTAACCCTGTCCCTCTCTCTAACTCTAGCCCTCAACATAACCCTAACCCTAGGTCCAATCCTAACCCTGACCGTCTCTCAAACACTAGCCCTCAACATAACCTTAACCCTAGGTCCAATCCTAACCGTGACCGTCTCTCTAAGCCTTGCCCTCAAGATAACCCTAACCCTAGGTCCAATCCTAACCCTGACAGTTTCTCTAACCCTAGCCCTCAACATAACCCTAACCCTAGGTCCAATCCTAACCCTAACCGTCTCTCTATACCTAGCCCTCAACATAACCCTAACCCTAGGTCCAATCCTCCCCCTTACCGTCTCTCTAACACTAGCCCTCAACATAACCCTAACCCTAGGTCGAATCCTAACCCTAACCGTCTCTCTAACCCTAGCCCTCAACATAACCCTAACCCTAGGTCCAATCCTAACCCTAACCGTCTCTCTAACCCTAGCCCTCAACATAACCCTAACCCTAGGTCCAAACCTAACCCTAACCGTCTCTCTAACCCTAGCCCTCAACATACCCCTAACCGTAGGTGTAATCTTAACCCTAACCGTCTCTCTGACCCTAGCCCTCAACATAACCCTAACCCTAGGTCCAATCCAAACCCTAACCGTCTCTCTAAACCTAGCCCTCAACATAACCCTAACCCTAGGTCCAATCCTTACCCTAACCGTCTCTAGAACCCTAGCCCTCAACATAACCCTACCCCTAGGTCCAATCCTCACCCTAACCGTCTCTCTAACCCTAGCCCTCAACATAACCCTAACCCTAGTTCCAATCCTAACCCTAACCATCTCTCTTACCGTAGCCCTCAACATAATCCTAACCCTAGGTCCAATCCTAACCCTAACCGTCTCTCTAACGCTAGCCCTCAACATAACCCTACCCGTAGGTCCAATCCTCACCCTAACCGTCTCTCTAACCCTAGCCCTCAACATAACCCTACCCTAGGTCCAATCCTAAACCTAACCGTCTCTCTAACCCTTGCCCTCAACATAACCCTAACCCTAGGTCCAATCCTAACACTGACCGTCTCTCTAACCCTTGCCCTCAACATAACCCTAACCCTAGGTCCAATCCTAACCCTGACCGTCCTTCTAACCCTAGCCCTCAACATAACCCTTACCCTAGGTCCAATCCTAACCCTAACCGTCTCTCTATCCCTAGCCCTCAACATAACCCTAACCCTAGGTCCAATCCTAACCCTATACGGTCTCTCTAACGCTAGCCCTCAACATAACCCTACCCTAGGTCCAATCCTAAACCTAACCGTCTCTCTAACCCTTGCCCTCAACATAACCCTAACCCTAGGTCCAATCCTAACACTGACCGTCTCTCTAACCCTTGCCCTCAACATAACCCTAACCCTAGGTCCAATCCTAACCCTGACCGTCTCTCTAACCCTAGCCCTCAACATAACCCTTACCCTAGGTCCAATCCTAACCCTAACCGTCTCTCTATCCCTAGCCCTCAACATAACCCTAACCCTAGGTCCAATCCTAACCCTATACGGTCTCTCTAACGCTAGCCCTCAACATAACTCTACCCCTAGGTCCAATCCTCACCGTAACCGTCTCTCTAACCGTAGCCCTCAACGTAACCCTATCCCTAGGTCCAATCCTAAACCTAACCGTCCCTCTAACCCTTGCCCTCAACATAACCCTAACCCTAGGTCCAATCCTAACCCTGACCATCTCTCTAAACCTAGCCCTCAACATAACCCTAACCATAGGTCCAATCCTAACCCTTACCGTCTCTCAAACACTAGCCCTCAACATAACCCTAACCCTACGTCCAATCCTAACCCTAACCGTCTCTCTATCCCTAGCCCTCAACAAAACCCTAACCCTAGGTCCAATCCTCCCCCTTACCGTCTCTAACACTAGCCCTCAACATAACCCTAACCCTAGGTCCAATCCTAACCCTAACCGTCTCTCTAACCCTAGCCCTCAACATAACCCTAACCCTAGGTCCAATCCTAACCCTAACCGTCTCTCTAACCCTAGCCCTCAACATAACCCTAACCCTAGGTCCAAACCTAACCCTAACCGTCTCTCTAACCCTAGCATTCAACATACCCCTAACCGTAGGTGTAATCTTAACCCTAACCGTCTCTCTGACCCTAGCCCTCAACATAACCCTAACCCTGGGTCCAATCCAAACCCTAACCGTCTCTCTAACCCTAGCCCTCAACATAACCCTAACCCTAGGTCCAATCCTAACCCTAACCGTCTCTAGAACCCTAGCCCTCAACATAACCCTAACCCTAGGTCCAATCCTCACCCTAACCGTCTCTCTAACCCTAGCCCTCAACATAACCCTAACCCTAGGTCCAATCCTAAACCTAACCATCTCTCTAACCGTAGCCCTCAACATAACCCTAACCCTAGGTCCAATCCTAACTCTAACCGTCTCTCTAACGCTAGCCCTCAACATAACCCTACCCCTAGGTCCAATCCTCACCCTAACCGTCTCTCTAACCCTAGCCCTCAACATAACCCTAACCCTAGGTCCAATCCTAAACCTTACCGTCTCTCTAACCCTTGCCCTCAACATAACCCTAACCCTAGGTCCAATCAAACCCTGACCGTCTCTCTAACCCTTGTCCTCAACATAACCCTAACCCTAGGTCCAATCCTAACCCTGACCGTCTCTCTAACCCTAGCCCTCAACATAACCCTAACCCTAGGTCCAATACTAACCCTAACCGTCTCTCTATCCCTAGCCCTCAACATAACCCTAACCCTAGGTCCAATCCTAACCCTAACCGTCTCTCTAACCCTAGCCCTCAACATAACTCTACCCCTAGGTCCAATCCTCACCCTAACCGTCTCTCTAACCGTATCCCTCAACATAACCCTAACCTTAGGTCCAATCCTAAACCTAACCGTCTCTCTAACCCTTGCCCTCAACATTACCCTAACCCTACGTCCAATCCTAACCGTGACCATCTCTCTAAACCTAGCCCTCAACATAACCCTAACCCTAGGACCAATCCTAAACCTGACCGTCTCTCAAACACTAGCCCTCAACATAACCCTAACCCTAGGTCCAATCCTAACCCTGACCGTCTCTCTAACCCTTGCCCTCAACATAACCCTAACCCTAGGTCCAATCCTAACCCTGACCGTCTCTCTAACCGTTGCCCTCAACATAACCCTAACCCTAGGTCCAAACCTATCCCTGACCGTCTCTCTAACCCTTGCCCTCAACATAACCCTAACCCTAGGTCCAATCCTAACCCTAACCGTCTCTCTATCCCTAGCCCTCAACATAACCCTAACCCTAGGGCCAATCCTAACCCTAACCATCTCTCTAACCGTAGCCCTCAACATAACCCTAACCCTAGGTCCAAACCTAACCCTAACCGTCTCTCTAACCCTAGCCCTGAACATACCTCTAACCGTAGGTGTAATCCTAACCCTAACCGTCTCTCTGACCCTAGCCCTCACATAACCCTAACCCTAGGTCCAATCCAAACCCTAACCGTCTCTCTAACCCTAGCCCTCAACATAACCCTAACCCTAGGTCCAATCCTAACCCTAACCGTCTCTCTATCCCTAGCCATCAACATAACCCTAACCCTAGGTCCAATCCTAACCCTAACCGTCTCTCTAACGCTAGCCCTCAACATAACCCTACCCCTAGGTCCAATCCTCACCCTAACAGTCTCTCTAACCGTAGCCCTCAACATAACCCTAACCCTAGGTCCAATCCTAACCCTGATCGTCTCTCTAACCCTTGCCCTCAACATAACCCTAACCCTAGGTCCAATCCTAACCCTGACCGTCCCTCTAACCCTAGCCCTCAACATAACCCTAACCCTAGGTCCAATCCTAACCCTGACCGTCTCTCTAACCCTTGCCCTCAACATAACCCTAACCCTAGGTCCAATCCTATCCCTAACCATCTCTCTAACCGTAGCCCTCAACATAACCCTAACCCTAGGTCCAATCCTAACCCTAACCGTCTCTCTAACCCTAGCCCTCAACATAACCATAACCCTAGGCCAATCCTAACCCTAACCGTCTCTCTAACCCTAGCCCTCAACATAACCCTAACCCTAGGTCCAATCCTAACCCTGACCATCTCTCTAACCCTTGCCCTCAACATAAAACTAACCCTAGGTCCAATCCTAACCCTGACCGTCTCTCTAACCCTAGCCCGCAACATAACCCTAACCCTAGGTCCAATCCTAACCCTGACCGTCTCTCTAACACTAGCCCTCAACATAACACTAACCCTAGGTCTAATACTAACCCTGACCGTCTCTCTAACACTAGCCCTCAACATAACCCTAACTCTATGTCCAATCCTCATCCTAACTGTCTCTCTAACCTTAGCCCTCAACCTAACCCTAACTCTAGGTCCAATCCTAGCACTAACCGTCTCTCTGACCATAGCCCTAAACATAACCCTAACCCTAGGTCCAATCCTAACCCTAACCGTTTCTCTAACCGTAGCCCTCAACATAACCCTAACCCTAGGTCCAATCCTAACCCTAACCGTCTCTCTAACCCTAGCCCTCAACATAACCATAACCCTAGGTCCAATCTTAACCCTAACCGTCTCTCTAACCCTAGCCCTCAACATAACCCTAACGCTAGGTCCCATCGTAACCCTAACCGTTTCTCTAACCCTAGCCCTCAACATAACCCTAACCCTAGGTCCAATCCTCACCCTAACCGTCTCTCTAACCCTAGCCCTCAACCTACCACTAACCCTAGGTCCAATCGTAGCCCTAACCATCTCTCTAACCCTCGCCCTCAACGTAACCCGAACCCTAGTTCCAATCCTAACCCTAACCGTCTCTCTAACCCTAGCCCTCAACATAATCCTAACCCTAGGTCCAATCCTAACCCTAACCGTCTCTCTAACCCTAGCCCTCAAGTAACCCTAACCGTAGGTCCAATCATAACCCTAACCTTCTCTCTAACCCTAGCGCTCAACATAATCCTAACCCTAGGTCCAATCCTAACCCTAACCGTCTCTCTAACCCTAGCCCTCAAGTAACCCTAACCGTAGGTCCAATCCTAACCCTAACCGTCTCTCTAACCCTAGCCATCAACCTAAACCTAATCCGACGTCCAATCCTAACCCTAACCGTCTCTCTAACCCTAGCCCTCAACATAACCCTAACCCTATGTCCAATCCTAATCCTAACCGTCTCTCTAACCTTAGCCCTCAACCTAACCCTAACCATAGGTCCAAACCTAGCACGAACCGTCTCTCTAACCCTAGCCCTCAACATAACCCTAACCCTAGGTCCAATGCTAACCCTAACAGTCTCTCTAACCCTGGCCCTCAACATAACCATAACCCTAGGTCCAA
Organism: Miniopterus schreibersii; assembly: GCF_964146895.1. Taxonomy (NCBI): domain Eukaryota; kingdom Metazoa; phylum Chordata; class Mammalia; order Chiroptera; family Miniopteridae; genus Miniopterus; species Miniopterus schreibersii. The sequence continues at coordinate 70,259 of NW_027669772.1, read as the reverse complement.
TCCTAACCCTAACCGTCTCTCTAACCTTAGCCCTCAACATAACCCTAACCCTAGGTCCAATCATAACCCTAACCGTCTCTCTAAACCAGGCCTTCAACATAACCCTAACCCTAGGTCCAATCGTAACTCTAACAGTCTCTCTAACCCTAGCCCTCAACATAACACTAACCCTAGGGCCAATCCTAACCCTGACCGTCTCTCTAACCCTAGCCCTCAACATAACCCTAACCCTAGGTCCAATCCTAACCCTGACCGTCTCTCTAACCCTAGCCCTCAACATAACCCTAACCCTAGGTCCAATGCTAACCCTGACCGTCTCTCTAACCCTAGCCCTCAACATAACCCTAACCCTAGGTCCAATCCTAACCCTAACCGTCTCTCTGACCCTAGCCCTCAACATAACCCTACCCTAGGTCCAATCCTAACCCTAACCGTCTCTATATCCCTAGCCCTCAACATAACGCTAACCCTAGGTCCAATCCTAACCCTGACCGTCTCTCTAACCCTAGTCCTCAACATAACCCTAACCCTAGGTCCAATCCTAACCCTAACCGTCTCTCTAACCCTAGCCCTCAACATAACCCTAACCCTAGGTCCAATCCTAACCCTAACCGTCTCTCTGACCCAAGCCCTCAACATAACCCCAACCCTAGGTCCAATCCTAACCCTAACCGTCTCTCTAACCCTAGCCCTCAACATAACCCTAACCCTAGGTCCAATGCTAACCCTAACTGTCTCTCTAACAGTAGCCCTCAACATAACCCTAACCCTAGGTCCAATCCTAACCCTAACCGTCTCTCTAACCCTGGCCCTCAACATAACCCTAACCCTAGGTCCAATCCTAACCCTAACCGTCTCTCTAACACTAGCCCTCAACATAACCCTAACCCTAGGTGCAATCCTAAACCTAACCGTCTCTCTAACCCTAGCCCTCAACCTAACCCTAACCCTAGGTCCAATCCTAACCCTAACCGTCTCTCTAACAGTAGCCCTGAACATAACCCTAACCCTACGTCCAATCCTAACCCTGACCGTCTCTCTAACCCTAGCGCGCAACATAACACTAACCCTAGGTCCAATCCTAACCCTGACCGTCTCTCTAACACTAGCCCTCAACATAACTCTAACCCTAGGTCTAATACTAACCCTGACCGTCTCTCTAACACTAGCCCTCAACATAACCCTAACTCTATGTTCAATCCTCATCCTAACTGTCTCTCTAACCTTAGCCCTCAACCTAACCCTAACTCTAGGTCCAATCCTAGCACTAACCGTCTCTCTGACCATAGCCCTCAACATAATCCTAACCCTAGGTCCAATCCTAACCCTACCGTCTCTCTAACCCTAGCCCTCAACATAACCATAACCCTAGGTCCAATCTTAACCCTAACTGTCTCTCTAACCCTAGCCCTCAACATAACCCTAACGCTAGGTCCCATTGTAACCCTAACCGTTTCTCTAACCCTAGCCTTCAACATAACACTAACCCTAGGTCCAATCCTCACCCTAACCGTCTCTCTAACCCTAGGCCTCAACCTACCACTAACCCTAGGTCCAATCCTAGCCCTAACCGTCTCTCTAACCTTAGCCCTCAACATAACCCTAACCCTAGGTCCAATCCTAACCCTAACCGTCTCTCTAACCCTAGCCCTCAACGTAACCCGAACCCTAGTTCCAATCCTAACCCTAACCGTCTCTCTAACCCTAGTCCTCAACATAATCCTAACCCTAGGTCCAATCCTAACCCTAACAGTCTCTCTAACCCTAGCCCTCAAGTAACCCTAACCGTAGGTCCAATCCTAACCCTAACCTTCTCTCTAACCCTAGCGCTCAACATAACCCTAACCCTAGGTCCAATCCTAACCCTAACCGTCTCTCTAACCCTAGCCCTCAACATAACCCTAACCCTATGTCCAATCCTCATCCTAACCGTCTCTCTAACCTTAGCCCTCAACCTACCCTAACCATAGGTCCAAACTTAGCACGAACCGTCTCTCTAACCCTAGCCCTCAACATAACCCACACCCTAGGTCCAATCGTAACCCTAACCGTCTCTCTAACCCTAGCCCTCAACGTAACCCGAACCCTAGTTCCAATCCTAACCCTAACCGTCTCTCTAACCCTAGCCCTCAACATAATCCTAACCCTAGGTCCAATCCTAACCCTAACCGTCTCTCTAACCCTAGCCCTCAAGTAACCCTAACCGTAGGTCCAATCATAACCCTAACCTTCTCTCTAACCCTAGCGCTCAACATAATCCTAACCCTAGGTCCAATCCTAACCCTAACCGTCTCTCTAACCCTAGCCCTCAAGTAACCCTAACCGTAGGTCCAATCCTAACCCTAACCGTCTCTCTAACCCTAGCCATCAACCTAAACCTAATCCGACGTCCAATCCTAACCCTAACCGTCTCTCTAACCCTAGCCCTCAACATAACCCTAACCCTATGTCCAATCCTAATCCTAACCGTCTCTCTAACCTTAGCCCTCAACCTAACCCTAACCATAGGTCCAAACCTAGCACGAACCGTCTCTCTAACCCTAGCCCTCAACATAACCCTAACCCTAGGTCCAATGCTAACCCTAACAGTCTCTCTAACCCTGGCCCTCAACATAACCATAACCCTAGGTCCAATCCTAACCCTAACCGTCTCTCTAACCTTAGCCCTCAACATAACCCTAACCCTAGGTCCAATCGTAACCCTAACCGTCTCTCTAAACCAGGCCTTCAACATAACCCTAACCCTAGGTCCAATCGTAACTCTAACAGTCTCTCTAACCCTAGCCCTCAACATAACACTAACCCTAGGGCCAATCCTAACCCTGACCGTCTCTCTAACCCTAGCCCTCAACATAACCCTAACCCTAGGTCCAATCCTAACCCTGACCGTCTCTCTAACCCTAGCCCTCAACATAACCCTAACCCTAGGTCCAATGCTAACCCTGACCGTCTCTCTAACCCTAGCCCTCAACATAACCCTAACCCTAGGTCCAATCCTAACCCTAACCGTCTCTCTGACCCTAGCCCTCAACATAACCCTACCCTAGGTCCAATCCTAACCCTAACCGTCTCTATATCCCTAGCCCTCAACATAACGCTAACCCTAGGTCCAATCCTAACCCTGACCGTCTCTCTAACCCTAGTCCTCAACATAACCCTAACCCTAGGTCCAATCCTAACCCTAACCGTCTCTCTAACCCTAGCCCTCAACATAACCCTAACCCTAGGTCCAATCCTAACCCTAACCGTCTCTCTGACCCTAGCCCTCAACATAACCCCAACCCTAGGTCCAATCCTAACCCTAACCGTCTCTCTAACCCTAGCCCTCAACATAACCCTAAACCTAGGTCCAATGCTAACCCTAACTGTCTCTCTAACAGTAGCCCTCAACATAACCCTAACCCTAGGTCCAATCCTAACCCTAACCGTCTCTCTAACCCTGGCCCTCAACATAACCCTAACCCTAGGTCCAATCCTAACCCTAACCGTCTCTCTAACACTAGCCCTCAACATAACCCTAACCCTAGGTGCAATCCTAAACCTAACCGTCTCTCTAACCCTAGCCCTCAACCTAACCCTAACCCTAGGTCCAATCCTAACCCTAACCGTCTCTCTAACAGTAGCCCTGAACATAAGCCTAACCCTACGTCCAATCCTAACCCTGACCGTCTCTCTAACCCTAGCCCGCAACATAACACTAACCCTAGGTCCAATCCTAACCCTGACCGTCTCTCTAACACTAGCCCTCAACATAACTCTAACCCTAGGTCTAATACTAACCCTGACCGTCTCTCTAACACTAGCCCTCAACATAACCCTAACTCTATGTTCAATCCTCATCCTAACTGTCTCTCTAACCTTAGCCCTCAACCTAACCCTAACTCTAGGTCCAATCCTAGCACTAACCGTCTCTCTGACCATAGCCCTCAACATAATCCTAACCCTAGGTCCAATCCTAACCCTACCGTCTCTCTAACCCTAGCCCTCAACATAACCACAACCCTAGGTCCAATCTTAACCCTAACTGTCTCTCTAACCCTAGCCCTCAACATAACCCTAACGCTAGGTCCCATTGTAACCCTAACCGTTTCTCTAACCCTAGCCTTCAACATAACACTAACCCTAGGTCCAATCCTCACCCTAATCGTCTCTCTAACCCTAGGCCTCAACCTACCACTAACCCTAGGTCCAATCCTAGCCCTAACCGTCTCTCTAACCTTAGCCCTCAACATAACCCTAACCCTAGGTCCAATCCTAACCCTAACCGTCTCTCTAACCCTAGCCCTCAACGTAACCCGAACCCTAGTTCCAATCCTAACCCTAACCGTCTCTCTAACCCTAGTCCTCAACATAATCCTAACCCTAGGTCCAATCCTAACCCTAACAGTCTCTCTAACCCTAGCCCTCAAGTAACCCTAACCGTAGGTCCAATCCTAACCCTAACCTTCTCTCTAACCCTAGCGCTCAACATAACCCTAACCCTAGGTCCAATCCTAACCCTAACCGTCTCTCTAACCCTAGCCCTCAACATAACCCTAACCCTATGTCCAATCCTCATCCTAACCGTCTCTCTAAACTTAGCCCTCAACCTACCCTAACCATAGGTCCAAACTTAGCACGAACCGTCTCTCTAACCCTAGCCCTCAACATAACCCACACCCTAGGTCCAATCGTAACCCTAACCGTCTCTCTAATCCTAGCCGTCAACATAACCATAACCCTAGGTCCAATCCTAACCCTAACCGTCTCTCTAACCTTATGCCTCAACATAACCCTAACCCTAGGTCCAATCGTAACCCTAACCGTCTCTCTAAACCAGACCTTCAACATAACCCTAACCCTAGGTCCAATCCTCACCCTAACCGTCTCTCTAACCCTAGCCCTCAACCCAACCCTAACCCAAGGTCCAATTCTAGCCCTAACCGTCTCTTTAACCCTAGCCCTCAACGTAACCCGAACCGTAGGTCCAATCCTAACCCTAACCGTCTCTCTAAACCTAGCCCTCAACATAACCCTAACCCTAGGTCCAATCCTAACCCTAACCATCTCCCTAACCCTAGCCCTCAACATAACCCTAACCCTAGGTCCAATCCCAACCTTAACCGTCTCTCTGACCCTAGCCCTCAATATAACCCTAACCCTAGGTCCAATCCTAACCCTAACCGTCTCTCTCCAGCCATAGCCCTCAACATAACCCTAACCCTAGGTCCAATCCTAACCCTAACCGTCTCTCTAACCCTAGCCCTCAACATAACCCTAAACCTAGGTCCAATCCTAACCCTGACCGTCTCTCTAACCCTTGCCCTCAACATAACCCTAACCCTAGGTCCAATCCTAACCCTGACCGTCTCTCTAACCCTAGCCTTCAACATAACCCTAACCCTAGGTACAATCCTAACCCTGACCGTCTCTCAAACACTAGCCCTCAACATAACCCTAACCCTAGGTCCAATCCTAACCCTGACCGTCTCTCTAACCCTTGCCCTCAACATAACCCTAACCCTAGGTCCAATCCTAACCCTGACCGTCTCTCTAACCCTAGCCCTCAACATAACCCTAACCCTAGGTCCAATCCTAACCCTAACCGTCTCTAGAACCCTAGCCCTCAACATACCCCTAACCCTAGGTCCAATACTCAAACTAACCGTCTCTCTAACCCTAGCCCTCAACATAACCCTAACCCTAGGTCCAATCCTAACCCTAACCGTCTCTCTAACCCTAGCCCTCAACATAACCCTAACCCTAGGTCCAATCCTAACCCTAACCATCTCTCTAACCGTAGCCCTCAACATAACCCTAACCCTAGGTCCAAACCTAACCCTAACCGTCTCTCTAACCCTAGCCCTCAATATAACCCTAACCCTAGGTCCAATCCTAACCCTAACCGTCTCTCTAACCCTAGCCCTCAACATAACCCTAACCCTATGTCCAATCCTCATCCTAACCGTCTCTCTAACCTTAGCCCTCAACCTAACCCTAACCATAGGTCCAAACCTAGGACGAACCGTCTCTCTAACCCTAGCCCTCAACATAACCTTAACCCTAGGTCCAATTCTAACCCTAACCGTCTCTCTAACCCTAGCCCTCAACATAACCATAACCCTAGGTCCAATCCTAACCCTAACCGTCTCTCTAACCCTAGCCCTCAACATAACCCTAACCCTAGGTCCAATCGTAACCCTAACCGTCTCTCTAAACCTAGCCTTCAACATAACCCTAACCCTAGGTCCAATCCTCACCCTAACCGTCTCTCTAACCCTAGCCATCAACCTACCCCTAACCCAAGGTCCAATCCTAGCCCTAACCGTCTCTCTAACTCTAGCCCTCAATGTAACCCTAACGCTAGGTCCAATCCTACCCTAACCGTCTCTCTAACCCTAGCCCTCAACGTAATCCTAACCCTAGGTCTATTCCTAACCCTAACCGTCTCTCTAACCCTAGCCCTCAACATAATCCTAACCCTAGGTCCAATCCTTACCCTAACCGTCTCTCTAAACCTAGCCCTCAACGTAACCCTAATGGTAGGACCAATCCTAACCCTAACCGTCTCTCTAAACCTAGCCCTCAACATAACCCTAACCCTAGGTCCAATCCTAACCCTAAATGTCTCTCTAACACTAGCCCTCAACATAACCCTAACCCTAGGTCCAATCCTAACCCTAAGCGTCTCTCTAACCCTTGCCCTCATCATAACCCTAACACTAGGTCCAATCCTAACCCTGACCGTCTCTCTAACCCTAGCCCTCAACATAGCCCTAACCCTAGGTCCAATCCTAACCCTGACCGTCTCTCTAACCCTAGCCCTCAACATAACCCTAACCCTATGTCCAATCCTAACCCTAACCATCTCTCTAACCCTAGCCCTCAACATAACCCTAACCCTAGGTCCAATCCCAACCTTAACCGTCTCTCTGACCCTAGCCCTCAATATAACCCTAACCCTAGGTCCAATCCTAACCCTAACCGTCTCTCTAACCCTAGCCCTCAACATAACCCTAACCCTAGGTCCAATCCTAACCCTAACCGTCTCTCTAACCCTAGCCCTCAACATAACCCTAACCCTAGGTCCAATCCTAACCCTGACCGTCTCTCTAACCCTTGCCCTGAACATAACCCTAACCCTAGGTCCAATCCTAATCCTGACCGTCTCTCTAACCCTAGCCTTCAACATAACCCTAACCCTAGGTCCAATCCTAACCCTGTCCGTCTCTCTAATTCTAGCCCTCAACATAACCCTAACCCTAGGTCCAATCCTAACCCTGACCGTCTCTCTAACCCTAGCCTTCAACATAACCCTAACCCTAGGTCCAATCCTAACCCTGTCCGTCTCTCTAACTCTAGCCCTCAACATAACCCTAACCCTAGGTCCAATCCTAACCCTGACCGTCTCTCAAACACTAGCCCTCAACATAACCTTAAACCTAGGTCCAATCCTAACCGTGACCGTCTCTCTAACCCTTGCCCTCAACATAACCCTAACCCTAGGTCCAATCCTAACCCTGACCGTCTCTCTAACCCTAGCCCTCAACATAACCCTAACCCTAGGTCCTATCCTAACCCTAACCGTCTCTCTATACCTAGCCCTCAACATAACCCTAACCCTAGGTAAAATCCTCCCCCTTACCGTCTCTCTAACACTAGCCCTCAACATAACCCTAACCCTAGGTCCAATCCTAACCCTAACCGTCTCTCTAACCCTAGCCCTCAACATAACCCTAACCCTAGGTCCAATCCTAACCCTAACCGTCTCTCTAACCCTAGCCCTCAACATAACCCTAACCCAAGGTCCAATTCTAGCCCTAACCGTCTCTTTAACCCTAGCCCTCAACGTAACCCTAACCCTAGGTCCAATCCTAACCCTAACCGTCTCTCTAACCCTAGCCCTCAACATAATCCTAACCCTAGGTCCAATCCTAACCCTAACCATCTCTCTAACCCTTGCCCTCAACATAACCCTAACCCTAGGTCCAATCCCAACCTTAACCGTCTCTCTGACCCTAGCCCTCAACATAACCCTAACCCTAGGTCCAATCCTAACCCTGACCGTCTCTCTAACCCTTGCCCTCAACATAACCCTAACCCTAGGTCCAATCCTAACCCTGACCGTCTCTCTAACCCTAGCCTTCAACATAACCCTAACCCTAGGTCCAATCCTAACCCTGACCGTCTCTCAAACACTAGCCCTCAACATAACCCTAACCCTAGGTCCAATCCAAACCCTAACCGTCTCTCTAACCCTAGCCCTCAACATAACCCTAACCCTAGGTCCAATCCTTACCCTAACCGTCTCTAGAACCCTAGCCCTCAACATAACCCTACCCCTAGGTCCAATCATCACCCTAACCGTCTCTCTAACCCTAGCCCTCAACATAACCCTAACCCTAGTTCCAATCCTAACCCTAACCATCCCTCTTACCGTAGCCCTCAACATAATCCTAACCCTAGGTCCAATCCTAACCCTAACCGTCTCTCTAACGCTAGCCCTCAACATAACCCTACCCCTAGGTCCAATCCTCACCGTAACCGTCTCTCTAACCGTAGCCCTCAACATAACCCTAACCCTAGGTCCAATCCTAAACCTAACCGTCCCTCTAACCCTTGCCCTCAACATAACCCTAACCCTAGGTCCAATCCTAACCCTGACCATCTCTCTAAACCTAGCCCTCAACATAACCCTAACCATAGGTCCAATCCTAACCCTGACCGTCTCTCAAACACTAGCCCTCAACATAACCCTAACCCTACGTCCAATCCAAACCCTAACCGTCTCTCTATCCCTAGCCCTCAACAAAACCCTAACCCTAGGTCCAATCCTCCCCCTTACCGTCTCTCTAACACTAGCCCTCAACATAACCATAACCCTAGGTCCAATCCTAACCCTAACCGTCTCTCTAACCCTAGCCCTCAACATAACCCTAACCCTAGGTCCAATCCTAACCCTAACCGTCTCTCTAACCCTAGCCCTCAACATAACCCTAACCCTAGGTCCAAACCTAACCCTTACCGTCTCTCTAACCCTAGCATTCAACATACCCCTAACCGTAGGTGTAATCTTAACCCTAACCGTCTCTCTGACCCTAGCCCTCAACATAACCCTAAACCTGGGTCCAATCCAAACCCTAACCGTCTCTCTAACCCTAGCCCTCAACATAACCCTAACCCTAGGTCCAATCCTAACCCTAACCGTCTCTAGAACCCTAGCCCTCAACATAACCCTAACCCTAGGTCCAATCCTAACCCTAACCGTCTCTAGAAACCTAGCCCTCAACATAACCCTAACCCTAGGTCCAATCCTAAACCTACCCATCTCTCTAACCGTAGCCCTCAACATAACCCTAACCCTAGGTCCAATCCTAACTCTAACCGTCTCTCTAACGCTAGCCCTCAACATAACCCTACCCCTAGTTCCAATCCTCACCCTAACCGTCTCTCTAACCCTAGCCCTCAACATAATCCTAACCCTAGGTCCAATCCTAAACCTAACCGTCTCTCTAACCCTTGCCCTCAACATAACCCTAACCCTAGGTCCAATCCTAACCCTGACCGTCTTTCTAACCCTTGTCCTCAAAATAACCCTAATCCTAGGTCCAATCCTAACCCTGACCTTCTCTCTAACCCTAGCCCTCAACATAACCCTAACCCTAGGTCCAATCCTAACCCTAACCGTCTCTCTATCCCTAGCCCTCAACATAACCCTAACCCTAGGTCCAATCCTAACCCTAACCGTCTCTCTAATGCTAGCCCTCAACATAACTCTACCCCTAGGTCCAATCCTCACCCTAACCGTCTCTCTAACCGTAGCCCTCAACATAACCCTAACCCTAGGTCCAATCCCAAACCTAACCGTCTCTCTAAACCTTGCCCTCAACATTACCCTAACCCTACGTCCAATCCTAACCGTGACCATCTCTCTAAACCTAGCCCTCAACATAACCCTAACCCTAGGACCAATCCTAAACCTGACCGTCTCTCAAACACTAGCCCTCAACATAACCCTAACCCTAGGTCCAATCCTAACCCTGACCGTCTCTCTAACCCTTGCCCTCAACATAACCCTAACCCTAGGTCCAATCCTAACCCTGACCGTCTCTCTAACCCTTGCCCTCAACATAACCCTAACCCTAGGTCCAATCCTAACCCTAACCATCTCTCTATCCCTAGCCCTCAACATAACCCTAACCCTAGGGCCAATCCTAACCCTAACCATCTCTCTAACCGTAGCCCTCAACATAACCCTAACCCTAGGTCCAAACCTAACCCTAACCGTCTCTCTAATCCTAGCCCTGAACATACCCCTAACCGTAGGTGTAATCCTAACCCTAACCGTCTCTCTGACCCTAGCCCTCACATAACCCTAACCCTAGGTCCAATCCAAACCCTAACCGTCTCTCTAACCCTAGCCCTCAACATAACCCTAACCCGAGGTCCAATCCTAACCCTAACCGTCTCTCTATCCCTAGCCATCAACATAACCCTAACCCTAGGTCCAATCCTAACCCTAACCGTCTCTCTAACGCTAGCCCTCAACATAACCCTACCCCTAGGTCCAATCCTCACCCTAACAGTCTCTCTAACCGTAGCCCTCAACATAACCCTAACCCTAGGTCCAAAACTAAACCTAAACGTCTCTCTAACCCTTGCCCTCAACATAACCCTAACCCTAGGTCCAATCCTAACCGTGACCATCTCTCTAACCCTAGCCCTCAACATAACCCTAACCCTAGGTCCAATCCTAACCCTGACCGTCTCTCAAACACTATCCCTCAACATAACCCTAACCCTAGGTCCAATCCTAACCCTGACCGTCTCTCTAACCCTTGCCCTCAACATAACCCTAACCCTAGGTCCAATCCTAACCCTGACCGTCTCTCTAACCCTAGCCCTCAACATAACCCTAACCCTAGGTCCAATCCTAACCCTGACCGTCTCTCTAACCCTTGCCCTCAACATAACCCTAACCCTAGGTCCAATCCTAACCCTGACCGTCTCTCTAACCCTAGCCCTCAACATAACCCTAACCCTAGGTACAATCCTAACCCTAACTGTCTCTCTATCCCTAGTCCTCAACATAACCGTAACCCTAGGTCCAATCCTAACCCTAACCATCTCTCTAACCGTAGCCCTCAACATAACCCTAACCCTAGGTCCAATCCTAACCCTAACCTTTTCTCTAACCGTAGCCCTCAACATAACCCTAACCCTAGGTCCAATCCTAACCCTAACCGTCTCTCTAACCCTAGCCCTCAACATAACCATAACCCTAGGCCAATCCTAACCCTAACCGTCTCTCTAACCCTAGCCCTCAACATAACCCTAACCCTAGGTCCAATCCTAACCCTGACCATCACTCTAACCCTTGCCCTCAACATAAAACTAACCCTAGGCCCAATCCTAACCCTGACCGTCTCTCTAACCCTAGCCCGCAACATAACCCTAACCCTAGGTCCAATCCTAACCCTGACCGTCTCTCTAACACTAGCCCTCAACATAACCCTAACCCTAGGTCTAATACTAACCCTGACCGTCTCTCTAACACTAGCCCTCAACATAACCCTAACTCTATGTCCAATCCTCATCCTAACTGTCTCTCTAACCTTAGCCCTCAACCTAACCCTAACTCTAGGTCCAATCCTAGCACTAACCGTCTCTCTGACCATAGCCCTAAACATAACCCTAACCCTAGGTCCAATCCTAACCCTAACCGTTTCTCTAACCCTAGCCCTCAACATAACCCTAACCCTAGGTCCAATCCTAACCCTAACCGTCTCTCTAACCCTAGTCCTCAACATAACCATAACCCTAGGTCCAATCTTAACCCTAACCGTCTCTCTAACCCTAGCCCTCAAGTAACCCTAACCGTAGGTCCAATCCTAACCCTATCCTTCTCTCTAATGCTAGCGCTCAACATAATCCTAACCCTAGGTCCAATCCTAACCCTAACCGTCTTCTAACCCTAGCCCTCAAGTAACCCTAACCGTAGGTCCAATCCTAACCCTAACCGTCTCTCTAACCCTAGCCATCAACCTAAACCTAATCCGACGTCCAATCCTAACCCTAACCGTCTCTCTAACTCTAGCCCTCAACATAACCCTAACCCTATGTCCAATCCTAATCCTAACCGTCTCTCTAACCTTAGCCCTCAACCTAACCCTAACCATAGGTCCAAACCTAGCACGAACCGTCTCTCTAACCCTAGCCCTCAACATAACCCTAACCCTAGGTCCAATCCTAACCCTAACCATCTCTAGAACCCTAGCCCTCAACATAACCCTAACCCTAGGTCCAATCCTCACCCTAACCGTCTCTCTAACCCTAGCCCTCAACATAACCCTAACCCTAGGTCCAATCCTAAACCTAACCATCTCTCTAACCGTAGCCCTCAACATAACCCTAACTCTAGGTCCAATCCTAACTCTAACCGTCTCTCTAACGCTAGCCCTCAACAAAACCCTACCCCTAGGTCCAATCCTCACCCTAACCGTCTCTCTAACCCTAGCCCTCAACATAATCCTAACCCTAGGTCCAATCCTAAACCTAACCGTCTCTCTAACCCTTGCCCTCAACATAACCCTAACCCTAGGTCCAATCCTAACCCTGACCGTCTTTCTAACCCTTGTCCTGAAAATAACCCTAACCCTAGGTCCAATCCTAACCCTGACCTTCTCTCTAACCCTAGCCCTCAACATAACCCTAACCCTAGGTCCAATCCTAACCCTAACCGTCTCTCTATCCCTAGCCCTCAACATAACCCTAACCCTAGGTCCAATCCTAACCCTAACCGTCTCTCTAATGCTAGCCCTCAACATAACTCTACCCCTAGGTCCAATCCTCACCCTAACCGTCTCTCTAACCGTAGCCCTCAACATAACCCTAACCCTAGGTCCAATCCTAAACCTAACCGTCTCTCTAACCCTTGCCCTCAATATTACCCTAACCCTACGTCCAATCCTAACCGTGACCATCTCTCTAAACCTAGCCCTCAACATAACCCTAACCCTAGGACCAATCCTAAACCTGACCATCTCTCAAACACTAGCCCTCAACATAACCCTAACCCTAGGTCCAATCCTAACCCTGACCGTCTCTCTAACCCTTGCCCTCAACATAACCCTAACCCTAGGTCCAATCCTAACCCTGACTGTCTCTCTAACCCTTGCCCTCAACATAACCCTAACCCTAGGTCCAATAATAACCCTAACCATCTCTCTATCCCTAGCCCTCAACATAACCCTAACCCTAGGGCCAATCCTAACCCTAACCATCTCTCTAACCCTAGCCCTCAACATAACCCTAACCCTAGGTCCAAACCTAACCCTAACCGTGTCTCTAATCCTAGCCCTGAACATACCCCTAACCGTAGGTGTAATCCAAACCCTAACCGTCTCTCTGACCCTAGCCCTCACATAACCCTAACCCTAGGTCCAATCCAAACCCTAACCGTCTCTCTAACCCTAGCCCTGAACATAACCTAACCCTAGGTCCAATCCTAACCCTAACCGTCTCTCTATCCCTAGCCATCAACATAACCCTAACCCTAGGTCCAATCCTAACCCTAACCGTCTCTCTAACGCTAGCCCTCAACATAACCCTACCCCTAGGTCCAATCCTCACCCTAACAGTCTCTCTAACCGTAGCCTTCAACATAACCCTAACCCTAGGTCCAAAACTAAACCTAAACGTCTCTCTAACCCTTGCCCTCAACATAACCCTAACCCTAGGTCCAATCCTCACCCTAACCGACTCTCTAACCCTAGCCCTCAACATAACCCTAACCCTAGGTCCAATCCTAACCCTGACCGTCTCTCAAACACTATCCCTCAACATAACCCTAACCCTAGGTCCAATCCTAACCCTGACCGTCTCTCTAACCCTTGCCCTCAACATAACCCTAACCCTAGGTCCAATCCTAACCCTGACCGTCTCTCTAACCCTAGCCCTCAACATAACCCTAACCCTAGGTCCAATCCTAACCCTGACCGTCTCTCTAACCCTTGCCCTCAAAATAACCCTAACCCTAGGTCCAATCCTAACCCCAACCATCTCTCTAACCGTAGCCCTCAACATAACCCTAACCCTAGGTCCAATCCTAACCCTAACCGTCTCTCTAACCCTAGCCCTCAACATAACCATAACCCTAGGCCAATCCTAACCCTAACCGTCTCTCTAACCCTAGCCCTCAACATAACCCTAACCCTAGGTCCAATCCTAACCCTGACCATCACTCTAACCCTTGCCCTCAACATAAAACTAACCCCACGTCCAATCCTAACCCTGACCGTCTCTCTAACCCTAGCCCGCAACATAACCCTAACCCTAGGTCCAATCCTAACCCTGACCGTCTCTCTAACACTAGCCCTCAACATAACCCTAACCCTAGGTCTAATACTAACCCTGACCGTCTCTCTAACACTAGCCCTCAACATAACCCTAACCCTATGTCCAATCCTCATCCTAACTGTCTCTCTAACCTTAGCCCTCAACCTAACCCTAACTCTAGGTCCAATCCTAGTACTAACCGTCTCTCTGACCATAGCCCTAAACATAACCCTAACCCTAGGTCCAATCCTAACCCTAACCGTTTCTCTAACCCTAGCCCTCAACATAACCCTAACCCTAGGTCCAATCCTAACCCTAACCGTCTCTCTAACCCTAGCCCTCAACATAACCATAACCCTAGGTCCAATCTTAACCCTAACCGTCTCTCTAACCCTAGCCCTCAACATAACCCTAACGCTAGGTCCCATCGTAACCCTAACCGTTTCTCTAACCCTAGCCCTCAACATAATCCTAACCCTAGGTCCAATCCTAACCTTAACCGTCTCTCTAACCCTAGCCCTCAAGTAACCCTAACCGTAGGTCCAATCCTAACCCTAACCTTCTCTCTAACGCTAGCGCTCAACATAATCCTAACCCTAGGTCCAATCCTAACCCTAACCGTCTCTCTAACCCTAGCCCTCAAGTAACCCTAACCGTAGGTCCAATCCTAACCCTAACCGTCTCTCTAACCCTAGCCATCAACCTAAACCTAATCCGACGTCCAATCCTAACTCTAACCGTCTCTCTTACTCTAGCCCTCAACATAACCCTATCCCTATGTCCAATCCTAATCCTAACCGTCTCTCTAACCTTAGCCCTCAACCTAACCCTAACCATAGGTCCAAACCTAGCACGAACCGTCTCTCTAACCCTAGCCCTCAACATAACCCTAACCCTAGGTCCAATGCTAACCCTAACAGTCTCTCTAACCCTGGCCCTCAACATAACCATAACCCTAGGTCCAATCCTAACCCTAATCGTCTACCTAACCCTAGCCTTCAACATAACACTAACCCTACCTCCAATCCTAACCCTAATGGTCTCTCTAACCCTGTCCCTCAACATAACCCTAACCCTAGGTCCAATTATAACCCTAATCGTCTATCTAACCCTAGCCTTCAACATATCCCTAACCCTAGGTCCAATCCTAAACTGAACCGTCTCTAACCCTAGCCCTCAACATAACCCTAACCTTAGTTCCATTTCTAACCCAAATCGTCTACCTAACACTAGACCTTAACATAATTCTAACCCTAGCTCCAATCCTAACCAGATCCGTCTCTCTAACCCTAGCCCTCAACATAACTCTAACTCTACTTCTAATCATAACCCTAATCGTCTACGTAACCCTAGCCCTCAAAATAACCCTAACCTTACCTCCAATCCTAACCCTAATCGTCTATCTAAACCTAGGCCTAAAGATAACCCTAACCCTAGGTCCACTCCTAACCCTAATCGTCTACCTAAACCTAGCCCTCAACATAACCCTAACCCTAGGTCCAATCCTAACCCTAATTGTCTACCTAACACTAGCACTCAACATTACCCTAATCCTAGGTCCAATCCTAAGCCTAATCGTCTACCTAACACTAGCCCTCAACATAACACTAACCCTACCTCCAATCCTAACCCTAATGGTCTCTCTAACCATGGCCGTCAAAATAACCCTAAACTTAGGTACAATCCTAACCCGAACCGTCTCGTTAACCCTAGCCCTCAACATAACCCTAACCCTAGCTCCAATCCGAACCCTAATCATCTCTCTAACCCTAGCCCTCAACAAAACCCTAACCCTAGGTCCAATCCTAACCCTAATCATCTATATAAGCCTAGCCCTCAACATAACCCCAACCCTAGCTCCAATCCTAACCCTAATCGTCTATGTAACCCTAGCCCTCAAATAACCCTAACCCTAGCTTCAGTCCTAACCCTAATCGTCTCTCTAACCCTAGTCCTCAACATAACCCTAACCCTAGGTCCAATCCTAACCCTAATCGTCTATCTAACCCTAGGCCTAAAGATAACCCTAACCCTAGGTCCACTCATAACCCTAATCGTCTACCTAAACCTAGCCCTCAACATAACCCTAACCCTAGGTCCAATCCTAACCCTAATTGTCTACCTAACACTAGCACTCAACATTACCCTAATCCTAGGTCCAATCCTAACCCAAATGTCTACCTAACCCTACCCTTCTACATAACACTAACCCTACCTCCAATCCTAACCCTAATGGTCTCTCTAACCCTGTTCCTCAACATAACCCTAACCCTAGGTCCTATTATAACCCTAATCGTCTATCTAACCCTAGCCCTCAACATTACCCTAACCCTAGTTCCAATTCTAACCCAAATCGTCTACCTAACACTAGCCCTTAACATAATTCTAACCCTAGCTCCAATCCTAACCAGATCCGTCTCTCTAACCCTAGCGCTCAATATAACCCTAACTCTAGTTCTAATCCTAACCTTAATCGTCTACGTAACCCTAGCCCTCAAAATAACCCTAACCCTAGCTCCAGTCCTAACCCTAATCGTCTCTCTAACCCTAGCCCTCAACATAACCCTAACCCTAGGTCCAATCCTAACCCTAAACGTTTATCTAACCCTAGGCCTAAAGATAACACTAACCCTAGGTCCAATCCTAACGCGAACCGACTCTAACCCTAGCCCTCAACATAACCCTCACCCTAGTTCCAATTCTAACCCAAATCGTCTACCTAACACTAGCCCTTAACATAATTCTAACCCTAGCTCCAATCCTAAAAAGATCCGTCTCTCTAACCCTAGCCCTCAACATAACCCTAACTCTAGTTCTAATCCTAACCATAATCGTCTACGTAACCCTAGCCCTCAAAATAACCCTAACCCTAGCTCCAGTCCTAACCCTAATCGTCTACCTAAACCTAGCCCTCAACATAAGCCTAACCCTAGGTCCAATCCTAACCCTAATTGTCTATCTAACACTAGCCCTCAACATAACACTAACCCTACCTCCAATCCTAAGCCTAATGGTCTCTCTAACCCTGGCCGTCAACATAACCCTAACCTTAGGTACAATCCTAACCCGAACCGTCTCGTTAACCCTAGCCCTCATCATAACCCTAACCCTAGGTCCAATCCTAACGCGAAACGTCTCTATAACCCTAGCCCTCAACATAACCGTAACCCTAGGTCCAATCCTAACCTGAACCGTCTCTCTAACCCTAGCCCTCAACATAATCCTAACCCTAGATCCAATCCTCACCCCAATTGTCTACCTAAACCTAGCCTTCAACATAACCCTAACCCTAGCTAAAATCCGAACCCTATTCGTCCGTCTAACCCTAGCCCTCAACAAAACCATAACCCTAGGTCCAATCCTAACCCTAATCATCTATATAAGCCTAGCCCTCAACATAACCCTAACCCTAGCTAGAATCCTAACCCTAATCGTCTACCTAACCCTAGCCCTCAACATAACCCTAACCCTAGCTCCATTCCTAACCCTAATCGTCTCTGAAACCCTATCCCTCAACATAACCCTAATCCTAGCTCCAATCCTAACCCTAATAGTCTACCTAAACCTAGCCCTCAACATAACCCTAACCCTAGGTGCAATCCTAACCCTAATACTCTCTCTAATGCTACCCCTCAAGAGAACCCTAACCCTAGGTCCAATCCTAACCGTAATCGTCTCTCTAACCCTAGCAATCAACATAACCCTAACCCTAGGTCCAATCCTAACCCTAATCGTCTCTCTAACCCTAGCAATCAATGTAACCCTAACCCTAGGTCCAATCCTAAACCGATCCGTCTCTCTAACCCTAGCCCTAAACATATCGCAAACCCTAGGTCCAATCCCAACCCTCATCGTCTATCTAACCCTAGGCCTAAAGATAACCCTAGCACTAGGTCCACTCCTAACCCTAATCGTCTACCTAAACCTAGCCCTCAACATAACCGTAACCCTCTGTCCAATCCTAACCCTATATTTCCTTCTAACCCTAGCCTTCAACATAACCCTAACCCTATGTCCAATCCTAACCCTAAACGTCTCTCTAACCCTACCCCTCAATATAACCCTAACCCTAGGTCCAATACTAAACCCATCCGACGCTCTAACCTAGCCCTCAACATAACCCTAACCCTGGGTTCAATCCTCACCCTAATTGTCTACCTAACACTAGCACTCAACATTACCCTAATCCTAGGTCCACTCCTAAACCTAATCGTCTACTTAACCCTAGCCTTCGACATAACACTAACCCTACCTCCAATCCTATCCCTAATGGTGTCTGTAACCCTGGCCCTCAACATAACCCTAACCCTAGATCCAAATATAACCCTAATCGTCTATCTAACCCTAGCCCTCAACATAACCCTAACCCTAGGTCCAATCCTAACCCGAACCGACTCTAACCCTAGCCCTCAACATAACCCTAACCCTAGTTCCAAACCTAACCCAAATCGTCTACCTAACCCTAGCCCTTAACATAACCCTAACTCTAGCTCCAGTCCTAACCCTAATCGTCTCTCTAACCCTAGCCCTCAACATAACCCTAACCCTAGGTCCAATCCTAACCCTAATTGTCTACCTAACATTAGCCCTCAACATAACACTAACCCTACCTCCAACCTAACCCTAATGGTCTCTCTAATCCTGGCCCTCAACATAACCCTAACCTTACGTCCAATCCTAACCCGAACTGTCTCGTTAACCCGAGCCCTCGTCATAACCCTAACCCTAGGTCCAATCCTAACCTGAACCGTCTCTCTAACCCTAGCCCTCAACATAATCCTAACCCTAGGTCCAATCCTCACCTCAATTGTCTACCTAAACCTAGCCTTCAACATAACCCTAACCCTAGCTCCAATCCGAACCCTAATCATCTCTCTAACCGTAGCCCACAACAAAACCCTAACCCTAGGTCCAATCCTAACCCTAATCATCTATATAAGCGTAGCCCTCAGCATAACCCTAACCCTAGCTCCTATCCTAACCCTAATCGTCTACCTAACCCTAGCCCTCAACATAACCCTAACCCTAGCTCCAATCCTAACCCTAATCGTGTACCTAACCCTAGCCCTCAACATAACCCTAACCCTAGCTTGAATCCTAACACTAATCGTCTACTTAACCCTAGCCCTCAACATAACCCTAACCCTAGCTCCTTTCCCTACCCTAATCGTCTCTGAAACCCTGTCCCTCAACATAACCCTAACCCTAGCTCCAATCCTAACCCTAATAGTCTACCTAAACATAGCCCTCAACATAACCCTAACCCTAGCTCCAATCCTAACCCTAATAGTCTCTCTAATGCTACCCCTCAACAGAACCCTAACCCTAGGTCGAATCCTAACCCTAATCGAGTCTCTAACCGTAGCCCTCAACATAACCCTAAACCTAGGTCCAATCCTAACCGTAATCATCTCTCTAACCCTAGCAATCAATATAACCCTAACCCTAAGTCCAATCCTAAACCGATCCGTCTCTCTAACCCTAGCCCTAAACTTATCTCTAACCCTAACTCCAATCCTAACGTGAACCGTCTCTCTAACCCTAGCCCTCAACATAACCCTAACTCTAGGTCCAATCCTAATCTATTCGTCTCTCTAACCCTAGCAATCAATATAACCCTAACCATAGGTCCAATCCTAAACCCATCTGTATCTCTAACCCTAGCCCTCAACTTAACCCTAACCCTAGGTCCAATCCTAACCCTAATCGTCTACCTAATCCTAGCCCTCACAATAACCCTAACCCTAGCTCCAATCCTAACCCTAATAGTCTCTCTAACCCTAGCCCTCAACATAACCCTAACCATAGGTCCAATCCTAACCCTAATCTACCCTCTAACCGTAGCCGTGAACATAACCTTAACCCTAGGTCCAATCCTAACCCTAATGGTCTACCTAACGCTAGCCCTCAAAATAACCCTAACCGTAGTTCCAATCCTAACTCTAAACGCCTCTCTAACCTTAGCCCTCAATATTACCCTAACCCTAGGTCCAATCCTAACCCTAATCGTCTATCTAACCGTAGCCCTAAAAATATCGCTAACCCTAGGTCCAATCCTAACCCGAACCGTCTCTCTAACCCTAGCCCTCAACATAACCCTAACCCTAGGTCTAATACTAACCCTAATGGACTCTCGCACCGTAGCCCTCAACATAACCCTAACCCTCTGTCCAATCCTAACCCTAAATGTCCTTCTAACCCTAGCCCTCAATATAACCCTAACCCTAGGTCCAATCCTAAACCGATCAGCCTCTCTAACCCTAGCCCTCAACATATCCCTAACCCTAGATCCAATCCTAACCCGGACCGTCTCTCTAACCCTAGCCCTCAACATAACCGTAACCCTCTGTCCAATCCTAATCCTAAATGTCCTTCTAACCCTAGCCTTCAACATAACCCTAACCCTATGTCCAATACTAACCCTAAACGTCTCTCTAACCCTACCCCTCAATATAACCCTAACCCTAGGTCCAATACTAAACCCATCCGACTCTCTAACCTAGCCCTCAACATAACCCTAACTCTAGGTTCAATCCTCACCCTAATCGTCTACCTAACCTTAGCCTTCAACATAACCCTAACCCTAGCTCCAATCCTAACCCTAATCGTCTCTCTAACCCTAGCCCTCAACATAACTCTAACCCTAGGTCCAATCCTAACCCGAACCGTCTCTCTAAATCTAGCCCTCAACATAACCCTAACCCTAGGTCCAATCCTAACCCTAATCGTCTACCTAACCCTATCCCTATACATAACCCTAACCCTAGGTCCAATCCTAACCCTAATCGTCTACCTAAACCTAGCCCTCAACATAACACTAACCCTAGGTCCTATCCTAACTCTAATGGACTCTCGAACCGTAGCCCTCAACATAACCCTAACCCTAGGTCCAATCCTAACCCGAACCTCTCAATCCCTAGCCTTCAACATAACCCTAACCCTAGCTCCAATCCTAACCTAATAGTCTCTCTAACCCTAGTCCTCAACATGACCCTAACCCTAGCTCCAATCCTAACCCTAATCGTCTCTAACCCTAGCCCTCAACATAACCCTAACCCTAGCTCCAATCCTAACCCTAATTGTCTCTCTAACCCTAGCCCTCAACATAAATCTAACCATAGGTCCAATCCTAACCCTAATCGTCTATCTAACCTTAAACCTCAACATAACCCTAACCCTAGCTCCAATACTAACCCTAATCGTTCACCTAACCCTAGCCCTCAACATATCCCTAACCCTAGCTGCAATTCTAACCCTAGTAGTCTCTCTAACCCTAGCCCTCAACACAACCCTAACCCTAGGGTCCAATCCTAACCCTAATCGTCTACCTAACCCTGGCCCTCAACATAACCCTACCCTAGGTCCAATCCTAACCTGAACCATCTCTCTAACCCTAGCCCTCAATATAAACATAACCCTAGGTCCAATCCTCACCCCAATTGTCTACCTAACCCTAGCCCTCAACATAACCCTAACCCTAGCTCCAATCCGAACCCTAATCGTCTCTCTAACCCTAGTCCTCAACATAACCCTAACCCTAGGTCCAACCTAACCCTAATCCTCTACCTAACCCTAACCCTCAACATAACCCTAACCCTAGCTCCAATCCTAACCCTAATCGTGTACCTAACCCTAGCTCTCAGCATAACCCTAACACTAGCTCCAATC
Organism: Miniopterus schreibersii; assembly: GCF_964146895.1. Lineage (NCBI taxonomy): Eukaryota > Metazoa > Chordata > Mammalia > Chiroptera > Miniopteridae > Miniopterus > Miniopterus schreibersii. Next base: position 48,275 of record NW_027669772.1, on the reverse strand, counting down.
CTAACCCTAATCGTCTACTTAACCCTAGCCCTCAACAGAACCCTAACCTTAGCTCCATTTCTAACCCTAATCATCTCTGAAACCCTATCCCTCAACATAACCCTAACCCTAGCTCCAATCCTAACCCTAATAGTCTACCTAACCCTGGCCCTCAACATAACCCTAACCCTAGCTCCAATCCTAACCCTAATAGTCTCTCTAACGCTACCCCTCAACAGAACCCTAACCCTAGGTCCAATCCTTACCCTAATCGAGTCTCTAACCGTAGCCCTCAACATAACCCTAACCCTAGGTCCAACCTAACCCTAATCGTCTCTCTAACCCTAGCAATCAATATAACCCTAACCCTAGGTCCAATCCTAAACCGATCCGTCTCTCTAACCCTAGCCCTAAACATATCGCTAACCCTAGGTCCAATCCTAATCCCAACCGTCTCTCTAACCCTAGCGCTCAACACAACCCTAAACCTAGGTCCACTCCTAAGCTTAATCGTCTCTCTAACCCTAGCAATCAATATAACCCTAACCCTAGGTCCAATCTTAAACCGATCCGTTTCTCTAACCCTAGCCCTCAACATAACCCTAACCCTAGGACCAATCCTAACCCTAATCGTCTACCTAATCCTAGCCCTCAACGTAACCCTAACCCTAGCTCCAATCCTAACCTAACCGTCTCTCTAACCCTAGCCCTCAACATAACCCTAACCGTAGGTCCAATCCTAACCCTAATCATCTACCTAATCCTAGCCCTGAACATAACGCTAACCCTAGCTCCAATCCTAACCTAATCGTCTCTCTAACCCTAGCCTTCAACATAACCCTAACCCTAGGTCCAATCCTAACCCTAATGGACTCTCGAACCGTAGCCCTAAAAATATCGCTAACCCTAGGTACAATCCTAACCCGAATCGCCTCTCTAACCCTAGCCCTCAACATAACCCTAACCCTAGGTCCAATCCTAACGCTAAATGTCTCTCTAACCCTAGCCCTCAATATAACCCTAACCCTAGATCCAATCCTAACCCGAACCGTCTTTCTAAATCTAGCCCTCAACATAACCCTAACCCTAGGTCCAATCCTAGCCCTAATCGTCTCTCTAACCCTAGCAATCAATATAACCCTAACCCTAGGTCCAATCCTAAACCGATCCGTCTCTCTAACCCTAGCCCTAAACATATCGCTAACCCTAGGTCCAATCCTAATCCCAACCGTCTCTCTAACCCTAGCCCTCAACACAACCCTAAACCTAGGTCCACTCCTAACCTTAATCGTCTCTCTAACCCTAGCAATCAATATAACCCTAACCCTAGGTCCAATCCTAAACCGATCCGTCTCTCTAACCCTAGCCCTCAACATAACCCTAACCCAGGACCAATCCTAACCCTAATCGTCTACCTAATCCTAGCCCTCAACGTAACCCTAACCCTAGCTCAAATCCTAACCTAATCGTCTCTCTAACCCTAGCCCTCAACATAACCCTTACCATAGCTCCAATCCTAACCCTAATAGTCTCTCTAACCCTAGCCCTCATCATAACCCTAACCATAGGTCCAATCCTAACCCTAATCGTCTCTCTAACCGTAGCCCTCAACATGACCCTTACCCTAGGTCCAATCCTAACCCTAATGGTCTACCTAACCCTAGCCCTCAACATTACCCTAACCCTAGGTCCAATGCTAACCCTAATCGTCTATCTAACCGTAGCCCTAAAAATATCGCTAACCCTAGGTCCAATCCTAACCCGAATCGTCTCTCTAACCCTAGCCCTCAACATAACCCTAACCCTAGGTCCAATCCTAACCCTAATCATCTACCTAATCCTAGCCCTGAACATAACGCTAACCCTAGCTCCAATCCTAACCTAATCGTCTCTCTAACCCTAGCCTTCAACATAACCCTAACCCTAGGTCCAATCCTAACCCTAATGGACTCTCGAACCGTAGCCCTAAAAATATCGCTAACCCTAGGTCCAATCCTAACCCGAATCGCCTCTCTAACCCTAGCCCTCAACATAACCCTAACCCTAGTTGAGACATAACCCTAACCCTCTGTCCAATCCTAACCCTAAATGTCCTTCTAACCCTAGCCCTCAATATAACCCTAACCCTAGGTCCAATCCTAAACCGATCAGTCTCTCTAACCCCAGCCCTCAACATAACCCTAACCCTAGATCCAATTCTAACCCGAACCGTCTCTCTAACCCTAGCACTCAACATAACCCTAACCCTCTGTCAAATCCTAACCCTAAATGTCCTTCTAACCCTAGCCTTCAACATAACCCTAACCCTATGTCCAATCCTAACCCTAAACGTCTCTCTAACCCTACCCCTCAATATAACCCTAACCCTAGGTCCAATACTAAACCCATCCTACTCTCTAACCTAGCCCTCAACATAACCGTAACCCTAGGTCCAATCCTAACCCTAAACGTCTATCTAAACCTAGCCCTCAACATAACCCTAACCCTAGCACCATTCCTAACCGTAATCGTCTCTCTAACCCTAGCCCTCAACCTACCACTAACCCTAGGTCCTATCCTAATTCTTATCGTCTATCTAACCCTAACCCTAAACATAACCCTAACCCTAGGTCCAATTCTAACCCGAACCGTATCTCTAACCCTAGCCCTCAACATAACCCTAACCCTACTTCCAATCCTAACCCTAATCGTCTACCTAACCCTAGCCCTCAACATAACACTAACCCTAGTTCCAATCCTAATCCTAATCGTCTATCTAACCCTAGCCCTAAACATAACCGTAACCCTAGGTCCAATCCTAACCATAATCGTCTATCTAACTCTAGCCCTCAACATTACCCAACCCTAGGTCCCATCCTAACCCTAATCGTGTATCTAAACCTAGCCCTAAACATAACCCTAACCCTAGGTCCAATCCTATCCCGAACCGTCTCTATAACCCTAGCGCTCAACATAACCCTAACCCTAGGTCTAATCCTAACCTGAACCGTCTCTCTAACCTTAGCCCTCAACATAAACTTAACCCTAGGTCCAATCCTAACCCTAATCGTCTACTTAACCGTAGTCCTTGACATAAGCCTAACCCTAGGTCCTATCCTAATCATAATCGTGTATCTAACCCTAGCCCTAAACACAACCCTAACCCTAGGTCCATTCCTAACCCTAATCGTGTATCTAACCCTAGCCCTCAACATAACCCTAACTCTAGGTCCAATCCTAATCCGACCCGTCTCTCTAACCCTAGCCCTCAACATAACCCTAACCCTAGCTCCAATCCTAACCTAATCGTCTCTCTAACCCTAGCCCTCAACATAACCCCTACTCTAGGTCCAATGCTAACCCGAACCTTCTCTCTAACCCTAGCCCTCAACACAACCCTAACCCTAGGTCCAATACTAACTTGAACCGTCTGTCTAACCCTAGCCCTCCAGATAAACTTAACCCTATGTCCAATCCTAACCCTAATCGTCTACCTAACCCTAGCCATCAACATAACCCTAACCCTAGCTCCAATCCTAACCCTAATCGTCTCTCTAACCCTAGCCCTCAACATAACCTTAACCCTAGGTCCAATTCAAACCCGATCCGTCTCTCTAACCCTAGCCCTCAACATATCCCTAACCCTCGGTCCAATCCTAACCCGAACCGTCTCTAACCTTAGCCCTCAACATAACGATAACCCTAAGTCCAATTTTAACCCTAATCATCTACCTAACCCTAGACCTCAACATAACCCTAACCCTAGGTCCAATCCTAACCCTAATGTCTACCTAACCCTAGCCCTCAACATAACCCTAACCCTAGCTCCAATCCTAACCCTAATCGTCTCTCTAAGCCTAGCCCCCAACATTACCCTAACCCTAGGTCCAATCCTAATCCTAATTTTCTATCTAACCCTAGCCCTAAACATAACCCTAAACCTAACCCTAACCCTAACAACCCTAACCCTAACCCTATCCCTAACCCTAACCCTAACCCTAACCCTAACCCTGACCCCTAACCCTAACCTTAACCCTAACCCTAACCCTAACCCTTACCCCCCAACCAATAGTGGATAAATGTTGAAGCATCTTCTTTAAGAAAAAGAAGAGAAAAAAGATAAAAAATATGAACATTAAAATGGCAATAAATAGTTATATATCAACAATTGAATCTAAAAATTAAATTAACAGAACAGAACCGAAACAGACTCATAAATACAGAGAATGTTCTAACTGTTGCCAGATGGTAGGGGATGTTGGAGGAATGGGTATAAAACGGTGAAGGGATTAAAAGTGCAAACTGGTTGTTATAGAATAGTCACGGGATATAAAGTGTAGCATAGGGATTATAGAAATTATATTTTATGAACTATGTATGGTGTCAGATAAGTACCAGATTTATTGGGATAATCCCTTAGTAATTTACATAATGTGTAATCATTGGGGTGCACACCTGAAGATAATATACTATTGTATGTCAACTGTAATTGAAAATAAAAAATGGTTAGAGGAAAAAACAAAAACTTTCTAAAAATTACATATATGTGACATATGCCCTGCTTACTTCCTAAAAGCATTTGAAACTATTATTATAAAGCCTGAACACAATGGGACAAATTGAAGTTCTCCCTGGGAAAATAGTGATGGTATATTGTAATGTATGTTACAGCATTACTTTGGAAATAATACACCAACATTTAAGTGTTTTGAAAGCCCAATTTATTCTAAAGGTTGAATTTAGCTGCACACTCAGCCTCACCATGAGCCAGGTCCTGGAAATGTCCTCCCTGTTGCTCATTTTTATTTCTCCTCTATACTCTGTCAGTGCCTAAGAACCCCCCTTTGCCAGGTTTTGCTCCTCACTAGCACCCTCACTAGACACTGATTAGACAGGGAGGACTAAAATGCCCCTGGGTCAGCAGATTCACTTCTGCCTGATAGTGGCTTTCAGAGATGCTTTTTGTATGTACGGGGGTTGAAGGATTCCTGGATTAAAATGATGAGTAAATGTTGATTATGTATCCATTCTTCTCCAGCAAGTGTCTACACACACAATCCACCCAGTGTCTCTCTCTCCTGTCTGGGTAAGCAAACCACTTGGAGCCACAATTCCCAATATGAAAATCTTAAAACTACACTGGGATTCTAATTCTCATTTTTAATCCCTTTGCACAGCACTCTTACTTCTGCCCTAATTCTGCCAGTTAGTATATCATTCTTTAAGCTTTTTCAAGTAAGCTCCAACACTATCAGACATATCCCAGGTAAATTAAAAAACAAAAAACAAAAGGAAGAACAATAAAAATTGGAGAAATTTTTAACCTTTTCTGCTCGGAGGATTTTAACAGGCCTTTCATGATTATCTCACTAAAGCTGACTGTCAGCTACAAACATCTTTTATTACAGCTTTTTTGAAATGTAGAAAAAGAAATACACTCTATTTTTTAGTATCTTACACCAAAAGCATTGTTCCCATTCCTTTTCCCATACTTTTCCCCACATTCACTACCTCCAAGACTATTTCTATCAGCCCTCACTAACAGAAAAATATAACAGATTGGTGGAAATGAAAAATGGGTCTGGTAGAAATGCTAAGGAATTTGAGTGTTTCGGGCATGAAGAACAGGCTTGCTTTAGTTCTTTGATGTAAGTTTCAAATTGTTGTGTTGCCCCAAATTATAAATTGCTTATAAGTAATTTAATGTGCAAAAGAAGGCACAGCTTAAGAATTTTTCACTTGACCAACTGAGCTTTCAAAAAACCCCCACAACAACAACCTCAAAAGGAAAAGTTTTAAGTAAACTGCTTAACCTTAACCTTGTATTCTTAAAAAACACCTTTGACTCTAATACTTGAAAACAACTCAGCCATATTCATGGTACATACAAAACAAAACAAAAAACCTGTAGGTTGAATGGAAATAGTTTAGCCAAGGAGAAACGTCTTGGATGTGCTTATTTAGCATCCGTTCGCCCCCCCCCCCCATTTCTTTGTGTTCTTGGTAAGGCCTGGTTAAGTTTCTTCCTGTTTCCAAGAGAAGTGGACCTGTGGTGAGACTTCTAAGCTGTTTACCCCTGACATCCAAACCAGCTATGGGAGCAGAACCTGCCTGCATCCAGCCGGCGTCTACACTGGCACTGTGTGCACACCGGGCAGAACTGGGCTAAACCAAGAAGCAGTCCAAGCGCTGGGGACCCTGTCTTACAATAACAGAGGTACTGAATGCTGCCCCTGTCTCCTGGCTCTGCACCCTCACAGCGTGTCTTGCTTATGGACGCTGGTTAGTATTGCCCTTGAAGACCCAGTAAAAGCAGTCTGAGGGAGGGCTGCCCCTCAGTGATCCACCCTTGGTCCACGGTGCCCCAAAAGCCACCCCAACTCCGCAGCCTGAGCATCTGCTAGCGGAGTCCCCAGAGTTCCCGCCAGGGAAGGCCCAACCTCACAGAAGAGTCTAGCATAGTTTTCCACACATTCCCCGGAACCCCCAGACATGCAACCACAGTCTTTTAGGAGGAAAACTTGGGGACTCAAAGAGAGCCTATGGAGCGGGAACTCCTCCAGGTGGAAAGGGGGCCTGCGGTGACCTCCACCGGACCCTCGTCTGCTCCACTGGACTAGCCTCGAGCGCCCTGGAGTGGTGTGGGCCCAGAGCTCCCCTCCAGGCACCTCCCAGAGTGGTCAGTTGGTTGCAAAACTGCCCAGCAGCTCGGGCGCCTCCCCAGGCCTCCTAACTCTGCTCAGCATCCCCTCCCCCAGCTCTGCATCCCTGCTTTCCAGCCCAGACCAACAGGCCCCGTCCTGCTCACCCCACTCCTCCTGCCACCTTACCCAAACCCCCGCCTTTGAGTCCAAATCCCCACGCTCACCCCTTCTCTTGAGCGAGGGAGGAGGAGCCCCTGCTGCAGCAGCGGGGCCACACCATCTGGGACCATGGGTCTGGAAATTCTTCCCCACTGAGGGGCTGCATGGACCGCAAAGTCGCACAGTCCCTCCCCTAGCGGCCCATGAGGAGTGGAGCCCCAAGTGCTGAGGCTGGAAGGGGCAGGCCCAGGGGACAGGAAGGGAGGGAGACCAGAGGGGCAGGAGCAGAGGCCTGGTGCACGGAGGCAAAGGGCTGCTGGGGCGGATGCCTCTGCAGCGGACATCCAGCTGAGCCCCCAGGGCCCCACCAGGGGTGCTAGGCAGCTGGAGAGGTAGATGGGGGTGCCGGGGATGCCGGGGAAGGGAGAGCTGAGAGCAGGAGTGCAGAGGCCATCCAGATAGAGTGGCCAAGGGGACATCGGGAAAGTTAATCACAAAAATTTAAGCACTGCCCTGGACAATGTGGCTGGCTCAGTTGGTTGGAGTGTGGTCCTGTACACCAAGGGTTGTGGCTGTGATTTCCAGTCAGGGCCCATACACAAGTGGTGGTAGGGTCCTAGTGCAGAGCACTGGAGACAATGGATCCATGTTTTTCTCTCTCCCTCTCCTTTCCTCTTTAAAATCAATAAAATTATATTATCTGGTGAAGATTAAAAAAAAAATCTAAGCCACATTTTCTATAATCTCATTAATAATGGGCACTCCTATGCATATTTTCTTACAGGACACATTTTTGAATGAATGCATTTTAATATAATTGTTTTTGACAACATGAGCCACATCATGTCATTCCTCTGCTCACAATACTCAGAACCCTGCCTTCTCACTGCCTAAGAGCCACCATCCTGCCTGTGGCCCAAGGTCCTGCATGACCTGGTCCCTTCCTCTCTGGCACAACCTCTTTCATCCACATTCATTTATGCTGGTTTCTTGTCAAGCTGTCTTTGACACTAGGCTGTCTGGCCTCTACAGGTAGAGTTGGCTGTAAGGAGACACCCAGCACAAGTGCACATAGAGAGTTAATATTTACACTGATAGGAAAAGCAAAATAAGAATAGGGTCAGCTCCTTTGTCCCTACACCACAGGAAGACAACAGATTAGGGCAACAGAGCAAAGCACCTAAGAGAGGCTTCGCCACGGACAATGAATGTTGCAATAAGCTCTTGGAGGAAAGGTGCATCTATGACAAAGCCCCTGAGAAGATAGCAACATTATGCACAGTAAAAAATGCATATGAATTGCAGAAGGAAAACTCACTCCAGAAGGATGAAATACATGTATTTCTCCCTAAAAGAACACTCAGCCATTACGTTTTTCTTGCTACTTCAAAGTCTTTGTAGAAATGGGTATTTTCACAGGTGGAAAAAGTTTTTGGATCATTGTTTCATCTCTTGAAAGCCTCATGTGCAGCCTTCTCTGTTGTTTCCTAAGAGAATGTGGAAAAATGATGATTATGTATCAAATGGACTTGTAATCCAGGAAGGCGCACACTGCATAACTCTTGCTCAAACGCGATCTTTAACCTAATATATTGAGAACATTCAAGAAACCAAAAAGAAGGGCATTTTGCAGGGAAATTCAAACGGGCATGTACAAAGGGTAGTTTCTATTGGGTGCAGAGAGCAAAAGCATGATTGATCATGATGAAATCCTGACATTTCCAAGTGCCATGACGTAGGACTTTGAAGAAAACCATGTCTTTGCGAGTCTATTCTCAACAGGAGCTCTAAGTACTGTATTCGGTGCTGGAGGGTGACACACTCGATATATGTTAAACAGCGTTTAAAGAGCACCAACATGCTTCAAACTGAAACAGTGACAAAGTGTGTGTAGCATGGAGAAAAAGGCGTCTTTCTAGGAGAAGATTAACTTATAACATCAAAGAGAAGAGGACCCTTCAAAAATGTACTTCTCTTGTCAATTTCCAGAGGTTAGACCGACCCAGGAAAGGTTTGTCATTTCAAAGAAATAACAGGAAACCCAAATCCAGGTAGTGAAAGGAGCACACCATTATGGGAGATGTGTATTTCTACAGTTTCAAGCAGCAGCTCTTTGTAGACACTTGGAAACAGCGCTGCGAAAAAATTTCGTACGAAGCGGGATTTGGCCAAAGTTGAAAGACCTTCCAAAACCAACCCTAAAGAACTTAGCCAAACACTGAATGTTGAAATAAGCTCCTGCAGGAAAGGTGCTTCTATGACACAACTCACGAGCAGGTAGCTACATTCTGCAGAGTACAAAATGCAAATGATTTCCGGGCTGAAAACTCACTCATGAAGGATGAAATGCATGTGTTTCTCTAATTCACCTAATGTGTTGAGAACATTCAAACAAGCAGAAAAGAAGGGCATTTTGCACTGACATTCAGACGGGCATGTACAAAATGTGATTTCGATCAGTTGCAGAGTGCAAAAGCATGATGGACTTCATGTTCTCAATGAAACCCTTACATTTCGAAGGGACCTGAAGTAGGACTTTCACAAAAGATGTGTTTGAGTTTCTGTGCGTGAAAGGAGCTCTCAGTGCTGGAGAGTGACACAGTCTACATAGATTACACAGCGTTTTGAGAGCACCAACATGCTTAAAACTGAAACTGCAACAAACTGTGTGTAGCATGCAGAAAGAGGCAGCTTTCGAGGAGAAGTTTGCCTTAGAACACATCCCAGAGAAGAGCACCTTTCAAAAATGGACTTCTCTTGTTAATTTCCCCAAAGATGGGACGACCCTGGAAAGAAGGCTTGGCATTTCAAAGAGAGAAGAGAAAACCAATATTCAGGTAGTGAAACGAGTGCACCAGTATGGGAAATGTGCATGTGTACAGTTTCAAGAAGCAGCTCTTTGTGGACACTTGGAAACAGCGCTGTGAAAAAATTTCGTACGAAGCGGGATTTGGCCAAAGTTGAAAGACCTTCCAAAACTACCCCTAAAGAACTTAGCCAAAAAATGAATGTTGCATTAAACTACTGCAGGAAAGGTGCTTGTATGACACAACCCCCGAGCAGGTAGCTACATTCTCCACAGTACAAAATGCATATGAATTCCAGACTGAAAACTCACTCCTGAAGGATGAAATGCATGTGTTTCTCTCTGAAAGAACACTCAGCCACTAGGCTTTTGCTTGCTCCTTCAAAGAATTTGTAGAAATGTGTGTTTTACTGCTGGAATACATTTTGGGATGCATTGTTTCAATCTCTTGCAAGCCTCATGTGCAGCCATCTATGTTGTTTCTTGAAAATGTGGAAAAATGCGGATTATGTTTCCAAAATCACTTGAAATCCAGAGAAACGCACACTGCATCACTCTTGCTCAAACACGCTCTTTCACCTAATGTGTTGAGAACATTCAAACAAGCAGAAAAGAAGGACATTTTGCACTGAAATTCAGACGGGCATGTACAAGAAGCCATTTCTATCGGTTGCAGAGTGCAAAAGCATGATTGAGTTCATATTCTCGATGAAAACCTTACATCACTCTTGCTCAAACACGCTCTTTCTCCTACTGTGCTGAGAACTTTCAACAAACCAGAAAAGAAGGGCATTTTGCGGTGTAATTCAGACGGGTATGTACAAAAGTACATTTCTATTGGTTGCAGAGTGCAAAAGCATGATTGAGTTCATGTTCTCGATGAAAACCTTACATTTCCAAGTGACCTGATGAAGGACCTTCACAAAAAGATGTGTTTCCGTGTCTGTGTACGAAAGGAGCTCTAAGTTGTGTATTTAGTGCTGCAGAGTGACTCACTCTACATAGGTTACACAGCGTTTTGAGAGCACTAACATGCTGAAAACTGAAACTGCAACAAGGTGTGTGTAGCATGGAGAAAGGCTTGTTATTTCAAAGAAAGAAGAGGAAACCAAAATCCAGGTAGTGAAATGACCACACCATTACGGGAGAAGTGCATTTGTACAGTTTCAAGCAGTAGCTCTTTGTGGACACTTGGAAACAGCATTGTAAAAAAATTTCGTAAGAAACGGGATTGGCCAAAGTTGAAAGACCTTCCAAAACCAACGCTAAAGAACTTAGCCAAACAATGAATGTAGCAATAAGCTCCTGCAGGAAAGGTGCTTCTATGACACATCCCATGAGCAGGTAGCTACATTCTGCAGAGTACAAAATGGATTTGAATTCCAGGCTGAAAACTAACTCCTGAAGGATGAAATGCATGTATTTCTCTCTGAAAGAACACTCAGGCACTAGGCTTTCGCTTGCTCCTTCAAACCCTTTGTAGAAACGTGTTTTTTCCTGGTGGAATACGTTTTGGGATGCAGTGTTTCAATCTCTTGCAAGCCTCATGTGCAACCATCTATGTTGTTTCTTGGAAAATGTGGAAAAAACGCGGATTAGGTTTCCCAAATCACTTGAAATCCAGGAAAACGCACACTGCATCACTCTTGCTCAAACACGCTCTTTCACCAAATGTGTTGAGGACATTCAAACAAGCAGAAAAGAAGGGCATTTTGCACTGAAATTCATACGGGCATGTACAAAAAGTCATTTCTATCGGTTGCAGAGTGCAAAAGCATGATTGACTTCATGTCCTCAAAGAAACCATTACATTTCCAAGGGACCTGAAGTAGGAGTTTCACAAAAAGATGTGATAGCGTGTCTGTGGTGAAGGAAGCTCTAAATTGTGTATTCAGTGCTGGAGAGTGACACACTCTACAGAGGTTACACAGCGTTTTGAGAGCACCAACATGCTTACAACTGAAACTGCTACAAAGTGTGTGTAGCATGCAGAAAGAGGGATCTTTAGAGGAGAAGTTTGCCTTAGAACACATCCCAGAGAAGGGGACCTTTCAAAAGTGGACTTCTCTTATCAATTTCCCCAAAGATGGGACGACCCTGGAAAGAAGGCTTGGCATTTCAAGGAGTGAAGAGAAAATCAAAATCCAGGTAGTGAAATGAGCACACCAGTATGGGAAATGTGCATGTGTGCAGTTTCAAGCAGCAGCTCTTTGTGGACACTTGGAAACAGCACTGTGAGAAAATTTCGTACGAAGAGCGAATTGGCCAAAGTTGAAAGACCTTCCAAAACCAATGCTAAGGGACTTAGCCAAACAATGAATGTTGCAATAAGCTCCTGCAGGAAAGGTGCTTCTATGAAAAAACCCCGGACCTGGTAGCTACATTCTGCGCAGTACAAAATGCATATGAATTCCAGGCAGAAAACTCACTCCTGAAGGATGAAATGCATGTGTTTCTCTCTGAAAGAACACTCAGTATCTAGGCTTTTGCTTGCTCCTTCAAAGTCTTTTTGGAAATGTGTGTTTTACTGCTGGAATACGTTTTGGGATGCATTGTTTCAATCTCTTGCAAGCCTCATGTGCAGCCATCTATGTTGTTTCTTGGAAAATGTGGAAAAAGGAGGATTACGTTTCCCAAATCACTTGAAATCCAGGAAAACGCACACTGCATCACTCTTGCTCAAACACGCTCCTTCACCTAATGTGTTAAGAACATTCAAACAAGCAGAAAAAAAGGGCATTTTGCACTGAAATTCAGGCGGGCATGTACAAAAGGTCATTTCTATCGGTTGCAGAGTGCAAAAGCATGATTGACTTCATGTACTCGATTAAACCCTAACATTATCTAGTGACCTGATGTAGGACCTTCACAAAAAGATGTGTTTGCGTATCTGTCCGCGAAGGAGCTCTAAGTTGTGTACTTAGTGCTGGAGAGTGACACACTCTACATAGGTGACACAGCGTTTTGAGAGCACTAACATGCTGAAAACTGAAACTGCCACAAGGTGTGTGTAGCATGCAGAAAGAAGGCTTGTCATTTCAAAGAAAGAAGAGGAAACCAAAATCCAGGTTGTGAAATGACCACACCATTATGGGAGATGGGCATTTGTACAGTTTCAAGCAGCAGCTCTTTGTGGACACTTGGAAACAGCGCTGTGAAATAATTTCGTACGAAGCGGGATTTGGCCAAAGTTGAAAGACGTTCCAATACCAGCCCTAAAGAACTTAGCCAAACAATGAATGTTGCAATAAGCTCCTGCAGGAACGGTGCTTCTATGACACAACCCCCGAGCAGGTAGCTACATTCTGCACAGTACAAAATGCAAATGAATTCCAGGGATGAAAACTCTCCACAGAAGAATGAAATGTATGTGTATCCTTCTGAAAGAACACTCAGCCACTAGGATTTTCCTTGCTCCTTCAAAGTCTTTATAGAGACGTGTGTTTTCACTGCTGGAATACGTTTTGTGATGCATCGTTTCAATCTCTGGCAAGCCTCATGTTTCTTAGACGATGTGGAAAAACAAGGAGTATGTTTCCTAAATCAGTTGAATTCCAGGAAAACGCACACTGCATCACACTTGCCCAAACACGCTCTTTCTCCTAATGTGTTGAGAACATTCAAGAAACCAGAAAAGAAGGGCATTTTGCACTGAAATTCATACGGGCATGTACAAAAAGTAATTTCTATCGGTTGCAGAATGCAAAAGCATGATTGACTTCATGTTCTCGATGAAACCCTTACATTTCCAAGTGACCTGAAGTAGGACTTTCACAAAAAGATGTGTTTGCGTGTCTGTGGTGAAAGGAGCTCTAAGTTGTGTATTCAGTGCTGGAGAGTGACACACTCTACCTAGGTTACACAGCGTTTTGAGAGCACCAACATACTTCCAACTGAAACTGCTACAAGGTGTGTGTAGCGTGCAGAAAGGAGGCTTGTCATTTCAAAGAAAGAAGAGAAAACCAAAATCCAGGTAGTGAAACGAACACACCAGTATGGGAGATGTGCATGTGGACACTTTCAAGCAGCATCTCTTTGTGGACACTTGGAAACAGCGCTGTGAAAAAATTTCGTACGAAGCGGGATTTGGCCAAAGTTGAAAGACCTTCCAAAACCACCCCTAAAGAACTTAGCCAAACAATGAATGTTGCAATAAGCTCCTGCAGGAAAGGTGCATCTATGACACAACTCCCAAGCAGGTAGCTACATTCTTCACAGTACACATTACATATGAATTCCTGGCAAAAACTTACTCCATAAGGATGAAAAGCATGTGTTTATCTCTGAAAGAACACTCAGCCACTAGGCTTTTGCTTGATCCATCAAAGTCTTTGTAGAAAAGTGTGTTTTCACTGCTGGAATACTTTTGGGGATGCATTGTTCAATCTTTTGCAAGTCTCATGTTGTTTCTTACACAATGTGGAAAAATAAGGAGTATGTTTCCCAAATCACTTGAAATCCAGGAAAACGCAACTGCATCACTCTAGCTCAAACACGCTCTTTCTCCTAATGTGTTGAGAACTTTCAACAAACCAGAAAAGAAGGGCATTTTGCGGTGAAATTCAGACGGGTATGTACAGAAGTACATTCTATTGGTTGCAGAGTGCAAAAGCATGATTGACTTCATGTTCTCGATGAAACCCTTACATTTACAAGTGACCTGAAGTAGGACTTTCACAAAAAGATGTCTTTGCGTGTCTGTGGTGAAAGGAGCGCTACGTTGTGTATTCAGTGCTGGAGAGTGACACACTCTACCTAGGTTACACAGCGTTTTGAGAGCACCAACATGCTTCAAACTGAAACAGCTACAAGGTGTGTGTAGTGTGCAGAAAGAAGACTTGTCATTTCAAAAAAAGAAGAGGAAACCAAATCCAGGTAGTGAAACGAACACACCAGTATGGGAGATGTGCATGTGGACAGTTTCAAGCAGCAGCTCTTTGTGGACACTTGGAAACAGCGCTGTGAAAACATTTCGTACGAAGCTGGATTTGGCCAAAGTTGAAAGACATTCCAAAACCACCCCTAAAGAACTTAGCCAAACAATGAATGTTGCAATAAGCTCCTGCAGGAAAGGTGCTTCTATGACACAACTCCAGAGCAGGTAGCTACATTCTGCACAGTACAAAATGCATATGAATTCCTGGCACAAAACTCACTCCATAAGGATGAAAAGCATGTGTTTCTCTCTGAAAGAACACTCAGCCACTAGGCTTTTGCTTGCTCCTTCAAAGTCTTTGTAGAAACATGTGTTTTCGCTGCTGGAAATACGTTTTGGGATGCATTGTTTCAATCTCTTGCAAGCCTCATGTTGTTTCTTACACAATGTGGAAAAATAAGGAGTGTGTTTCCCAAATCACTTGAAATCCAGGAAAACGCACACTGCATCACTCTTGCTCAAACACGCTCTTTCTCCTAATGTGTTGAGAACTTTCAACAAACCAGAAAAGAAGGGCATTTTGCGGTGAAATTCAGAGGGGTATGTACAAAACTACATTTCTATTTGTTGCAGAGTGCAAAAGCATGATTGACTTCATGTTCTCGATGAAACCCTTACATTTCCAAGTGACCTGAAGTAGGACTTTCACAAAAAGATGTCTTTGCGTGTCTGTGGTGAAAGGAGCTCTAAGTTGTGTACTCAGTGCTGGAGAGTGAAAAACTCTACCTAGGTTACACAGCATTTTGAAAGCACCAACATGCTTCAACATGAAACTGCTACAAGGTGTGTGTAGCGTGCAGAAAGAAGGCTTGTCATTTCAAACAAGGAAGAAGAAACCAAAATCCAGGTAGTGAAACGAACACACCAGTATGGGAGATGTGCATGTGGACAGTTTCAAGCAGCAGCTCTTTGTGGACAGTTGGAAACAGCGCTGTGAAAAAATTTCGTACGAAGCTGGATTTGGCCAAAGTTGAAAGACCTTCCAAAACCACCCCTAAAGAACTTAGCCAAACAATGAATGTTGCAATAAGCTCCTGCAGGAAAGGTGCTTCTATGACACAACTCCCGAGCAGGTAGCTACATTCTGCACAGTACAAAATGCATATGAATTCCTGGCACAAAACTCACTCCATAAGGATGAAAAGCATGTGTTTCTCTCTGAAAGAACACTCAGCCACTAGGCTTTTGCTTGCTCCTTCAAAGTCTTTGTAGAAACGTGTGTTTTCGCTGCTGGAATACGTTTTGGGATGCATTGTTTCAATCTCTTGCAAGCCTCATGTTGTTTCTTACACAATGTGGAAAAATAAGGAGTATGTTTCCCAAATCACTTGAAATCCAGGAAAACGCACACTGCATCACTCTTGCTCAAACACGCTCTTTCTCCTAATGTGTTGAGAACTTTCAACAAACCAGAAAAGAAGGGCATTTTGCAGTGAAATTCAGACGGGTATGTACAAAAGTACATTTCTATTGGTTGCAGAGTGCAAAAGCATGATTGACTTCATGTTCTCGATGAAACCCTTACATTTCCAAGTGACCTGAAGTAGGACTTTCACAAAAAGATGTCTTTGCGTGTCTGTGGTGAAAGGAGCTCTACGTTGTGTATTCAGTGCTGGAGAGTGACACACTCTACCTAGGTTACACAGCGTTTTGAGAGCACCAACATGCTTCAAACTGAAACTGCTACAAGGTGTGTGTAGCGTGCAGAAAGAAGGCTTGTCATTTCAAAGAAAGAAGAGGAAACCAAAATCCAGGTACTGAAACGAACACACCAGTATGGGAGATGTGCATGTGGACAGTTTCAAGTAGCAGCTCTTTGTGGACACTTGGAAACAGCGCTGTGAAAAAATTTCGTACGAAGCGGGATTTGGCCAAAGTTGAAAGACCTTCCAAAACCACCCCTAAAGAACTTAGCCAAACAATGAATGTTGCAATAAGCTCCTGCAGGAAAGGTGCTTCTATGACACATCCCATGAGCAGGTAGCTACATTCTGCACAGTACAAAATGCATATGAATTCCTGGCACACAACTCACTCCATAAGGATGAAAAGCATGTGTTTCTCTCTGAAAGAACACTCAGCCACTAGGCTTTTGCTTGCTCCTTCAAAGTCTTTGTAGAAACGTGTTTTCACTGCTAGAATTTCTTTTGGGATGCATTGTTTCAATCTCTTGCAACCCTCATGTTGTTTCTTACACAATGTGGGAAAATAAGGAGTATGTTTCCCAAATCAGTTGAAATCCAGGAAAACGCACACTGCATCACTCTTGCTCAAACACGCTCTTTCTCCTAATGTGTTCAGAACTTTCAACAAACCAGAAAAGAAGGGCATTTTGCAGTGAATTTCAGACGGGCATGCACAAGAGGTCATTTCTTTTGGTTGCAGAGTGCAAAAGCATGATTGATTGCATGTTCTCGATGAAACCCTTACATTTCCAAGTGACCTGAAGTAGGACTTTCAGAAAAAGATGTGTTTGCGTGTCTGTGGTGAAAGGAGCTCTAAGTTGTGTATTCAGTGCTGGAGAGTGACACACTCTACCTAGGTTACACAGCGTTTTGAGAGCACCAACATGCTTCTAACTGAAACTGGTACAAGGTGTGTGTAGCGTGCAGAAAGGAGGCTTGCCATTTCAAAGAAAGAAGAGAAAACCAAAATCCAGGTAGTGAAATGAACACACCAGTATGGGAGATTTGCTGTGGACAGTTTCAAGCAGCAGCTCTTTGTGGACACTTGGAAACAGCGCTGTGAAAAAATTTCGTACGAGCAGGATTTGGCTAAAGTTGAAAGATTTTCCAAAACCACCCCTAAAGAACTTAGCCAAACAATGAATGTTTCAATAAGCTCCTGCAGGAAAGGTGCATCTATGACACAACTCCCGAGCAGGTAGCTGCATTCTGCACAGTACAAAATTCATATGAATTCCTAGCAAAAACTCACTCCATAAGGATGAAAAGCATGTGTTTCTCTCTGAAAGAACACTCAGCCACTAGGCTTTTACTTGTTCCTTCAAAGTCTTTGTAGAAACGTGTGTTTTCACTGCTGGAATACGTTTTGGGATGCATTGTTTCAATCTCTTGCAAGCCTCATGTTGTTTCTTACACAATGTGGAAAAATAAGGAGTATGTTTCCCCAATCACTTGAAATCCAGGAAAACGCACACTGCATCACTCTTGCTCAAACACGCTCTTTCTCCTAATGTGTTCAGAACTTTCAACAAACCAGAAAAGAAGGGCATTTTGCAGTGAAATTCAGAAGGGCTTGCACCAGAGTTCATTTCTTTTGGTTGCAGAGTGGAAAAGCATGATTGACTTCATGTTCTCGATGAAACCCTTACATTTCCAATTGACCTGAAGTAGGACTTTCACAAAAAGATGTCTTTGCGTGTCTGTGGTGAAAGGAGCTCTACGTTGTGTATTCAGTGCTGGAGAGTGACACACTCTACCTAGGTTACACAGCGTTTTGAGAGCACCAACATGCTTCAAACTGAAACTGCTACAAGGTGTGTGTAGCGAGCAGAAAGAAGGCTTGTCTTTTCAAAGAAAGAAGAGGAAACCAAAATCCAGGCAGTGAAATGAACACACCAGTATGGGAGATGTGCATGTGGACAGTTTCAAGCAGCAGCTCTTTGTGGACACTTGGAAACAGCGCTGTGAAAAAATTTCGTACGAAGCGGGATTTGGCCAAAGTTGAAAGACCTTCCAAAACCACCCCTAAAGAACTTAGCCAAACAATGAATGTTGCAATAAGCTCCTGCAGGAAAGGTGCTTCTATGACACAACTCCCAAGCAGGTAGCTACATTCTGCACAGTACAAAATGCATATGAATTCCTGGCACAAAACTCACTCCATAAGGATGAAAAGCATGTGTTTCTCTCTGAAAGAACACTCAGCCACTAGGCTTTTGCTTGCTCCTTCAAAGTCTTTGTAGAAACGTGTTTTCACTGCGAGAATACGATTTGGGATGCATTGCTTCAATCTCTTGCAAGCCTCATGTTGTTTCTTACACAATGTGGAAAAAAAAGGAGTATGTTTCACAAATCACTTGAAATCCAGGAAAACGCACACTGCATCACTCTTGCTCAAACACGCTCTTTCTCCTACTGTGTTGAGAAGTTTCAACCAACCAGAAAAGAAGGGCATTTTGCAGTGAAATTCAGACGGGCATGCACAAGAGGTCATTTCTTTTGGTTGCAGAGTGCAAAAGCATGATTGATTGCATGTTCTCGATGAAACCCTTACATTTCCAAGTGACCTGAAGTAGGACTTTCACAAAAAGATGTGTTTGCGTGTCTGTGGTGAAAGGAGCTCTAAGTTGTGTATTCAGTGCTGGAGAGTGAGACACTCTACCTAGGTTACACAGCGTTTTGAGAGCACAAACATGCTTCAAGCTGAAACTGCTACAAGGTGTGTGTAGCGTGCAGAAAGGAGGCTTGCCATTTCAACGAAAGAAGAGGAAACCAAAATCCAGGTAGTGAAATGAACACACCAGTATGGGAGATGTGCTGTGGACAGTTTCAAGCAGCAGCTCTTTGTGGACACTTGGAAACAGCGGTGTGAAAAAATTTCGTACGAGCAGGATTTGGCTAAAGTTGAAAGATTTTCCAAAACCACCCCTAAAGGACTTAGCCAAACAATGAATGTTTCAATAAGCTCCTGCAGGAAAGGTGCATCTATGACACAACTCCCGAGCAGGTAGCTGCATTCTGCACAGTACAAAATTCATATGAATTCCTAGCACAAACTCACTCCATAAGGATGAAAAGCATGTGTTTCTCTCTGAAAGAACACTGAGCCACTAGGCTTTTGCTTGCTCCTTCAAAGTCTTTGTAGAAACGTGTTTTCACTGCTAGAATACGTTTTGGGATGCATTGTTTCAATCTCTTGCAAGCCTCATGTTGTTTCTTACACAATGTGGAAAAAAAAGGAGTATGTTTCCCAAATCACTTTAAATCCAGGAAAACGCACACTGCATCACTCTTGCTCAAACACGCTCTTTCTCCTAATGTTTGAGAACTTTCAACAAACCAGAAAAGAAGGGCATTTTGCAGTGAAATTCAGACGGGCATGCACAAGAGGTCATTTCTTTTGGTTGCAGAGTGCAAAAGCATGATTGATTGCATGTTCTCGATGAAACCCTTACATTTCCAAGTGACCTGAAGTAGGACTTTCACAAAAAGATGTGTTTGCGTGTCTGTGGTGAGAGGAGCTCTAAGTTGTGTATTCAGTGCTGGAGAGTGAGACACTCTACCTAGGTTACACAGCGTTTTGAGAGCACAAACATGCTTCAAGCTGAAACTGCTACAAGGTGTGTGTAGCGTGCAGAAAGGAGGCTTGCCATTTCAACGAAAGAAGAGGAAACCAAAATCCAGGTAGTGAAATGAACACACCAGTATGGGAGATGTGCTGTGGACAGTTTCAAGCAGCAGCTCTTTGTGGACACTTGGAAACAGCGGTGTGAAAAAATTTCGTACGAGCAGGATTTGGCTAAAGTTGAAAGATTTTCCAAAACCACCCCTAAAGGACTTAGCCAAACAATGAATGTTTCAATAAGCTCCTGCAGGAAAGGTGCATCTATGACACAACTCCCGAGCAGGTAGCTGCATTCTGCACAGTACAAAATTCATATGAATTCCTAGCACAAACTCACTCCATAAGGATGAAAAGCATGTGTTTCTCTCTGAAAGAACACTGAGCCACTAGGCTTTTGCTTGCTCCTTCAAAGTCTTTGTAGAAACGTGTTTTCACTGCTAGAATACGTTTTGGGATGCATTGTTTCAATCTCTTGCAAGCCTCATGTTGTTTCTTACACAATGTGGAAAAAAAAGGAGTGTGTTTCCCAAATCACTTGAAATCCAGGAAAACGCACACTGCATCCCTCTTGCTCAAACACGCTCTTTCTCCTAATGTGTTGAGAACTTTCAACAAACCAGAAAAGAAGGGCATTTTGCGGTGAAATTCAGACGGGTATGTACAAAAGTACATTTCTATTGGTTGCAGAGTGCAAAAGCATGATTGACTTCATGTTCTCGATGAAACCCTTACATTTCCAAGTGACCTGAAGTAGGACTTTCACAAAAAGATGTCTTTGCGTGTCTGTGGTGAAAGGAGCTCTACGCTGTATATTCAGTGCTGAAGAGTGACACACTCTACCTAGGTTACACAGCGTTTTCAGAGCACCAACATGCTTCAAACTGAAACTGCTACAAGGTGTGTGTAGCGTGGAGAAAGAAGGCTTGTCATTTCAAAGAAAGAAGAGGAAACCAAAATCCAGGTAGTGAAACGAACACACCAGTATGGGAGATGTGCATGTGACAGTTTCAAGCAGCAGCTCTTTGTGGACACTTGGAAACAGCGCTGTGAAAACATTTCGTACGAAGCGGGATTTGGCCAAAGTTGAAAGACCTCCAAAACCACCCCTAAAAAACTTAGCCAAACAATGAATGTTGCAATAAGCTCCTGCAGGAAAGGTGCTTCTATGACACAACTCCCGAGCAGGTAGCTACATTCTGCACAGTACAAAATGCATATGAATTCCTGGCACACAACTCACTCCAGAAGGATGAAAAGCATGTGTTTCTCTCAGAAAGAACACTCAGCCACTAGGCTTTTGCTTGCCCCTTCAAAGTCTTTGTAGAAACGTGTGTTTTCGCTGCTGGAGTACGTTTGGGGATGCATTGTTTCAATCTCTTGCAAGCCTCATGTTGCTTCTTACACAATGTGGAAAAATAAGGAGTATGTTTCCCAAATCACTTGAAATCCAGGAAAACGCACAACATCACTCTTGCTCAAACACGCTCTTTCTCCTAATGTGTTGAGAACTTTCAACAAACCAGAAAAGAAGGGCATTTTGCGGTGAAATTCAGACGGGTATGTACAAAAGTACATTTCTATTGGTTGCAGAGTGCAAAAGCATGATTGACTTCATGTTTCGATGAAACCCTTACATTTCCAAGTGACCTGAATTAGGACTTTCACAAAAAGATGTCTTTGCGTGTCTGTGGTGAAAGGAGCTCTACGTTGTGTATTCAGTGCTGGAGAGTGACACACTCTACCTAGGTTACACAGCGTTTTGAGAGCACCAACATGCTTCAAACTGAAACTGCTACAAGGTGTGTGTAGCGTGCAGAAAGAAGGTTTGTCATTTCAAAGAAAGAAGAGGAAACCAAAATCCAGGTAGTGAAACGAACACACTAGTATGGGAGATGTGCATGTGGACAGTTTCAAGCAGCAGCTCTTTGTGGACACTTGGAAACAGCGCTGTGAAAAAATTTCGTACGAAGCGGGATTTGGCCAAAGTTGAAGGACCTTCCAAAACCACCCCTAAAGAACTTAGCCAAACAATGAATGTTGCAATAAGCTCCTGCAGGAAAGGTGCTTCTATGACACAACTCCCGAGCAGGTAGCTACATTCTGCACAGTACAAAATGCATATGAATTCCTGGCACAAAACTCACTCCATAAGGATGAAAAGCATGTGTCTCTCTCTGAAAGAACACTCAGCCACTAGGCTTTTGCTTGCTCCTTCAAAGTCTTTGTAGAAACGTGTGTTTTCACTGCTGGAATACGTTTGGGGATGCATTGTTTCAATCTCTTGCAAGCCTCATGTTGTTTCTTAGACCATGCGGAAAAACGAGGATTATGTTTCCCAAATCACTTGAATTCCAGGAAAACGCACACTGCATCACTCTTGCTCAAACACGCTCTTTCTCCTAATGTGTTGAGAACTTTCAACAAACCAGAAAAGAAGGGCATTTTGCGGTGAAATTCAGACCGGTATGTACAAAAGTACATTCCTATTGGTTGCAGAGTGCAAAAGCATGATTGACTTCATGTTGTCGATGAAACCCTTACATTTCCAAGCGTGTGTTTCTCTCTGAAAGAACACTCAGCCACTAGGCTTTTGCTTGCTCCTTCAAAGTCTTTGTAGAAACGTGTGTTTTCGCTGCTGCAATACGTTTGGGGATGCATTGTTTCAATCTCTTGCAAGCCTCATGTTGTTTCTTAGACCATGTGGAAATACGAGGATTATGTTTCCTAAATCATTTGAATTCCAGGAAAACGCACACTGCATCACTCTTGCTCAAACACGCTCTTTCTCCTAATGTGTTGAGAACTTTCAACAAACCAGAAAAGAAGGGCATTTTGCGGTGAAATTCAGACGGGTATGTTTAAAAGTACATTTCTATTGGTTGCAGAGTGCAAAAGCATGATTGACTTCATGTTCTCGATGAAACCCTTACATTTCCAAGTGACCTGAAGTAGGACTTTCACAAAAAGATGTCTTTCCGTGTCTGTGGTGAAAGGAGCTCTACGTTGTGTATTCAGTAGTGGAGAGTGACACACTCTACCTAGGTTACACAGCGTTTTGAGAGCACCAACATGCTTCAAACTGAAACTGCTACAAGGTGTGTGTAGCGTGCAGAAAGAAGGCTTGTCATTTCAAAGAAAGAAGAGGAAACCAAAATACAGGTAGTGAAACGAACACACCAGTATGGGAGATGTGGATGTGGACAGTTTCAAGCAGCAGCTCTTTGTGGACACTTGGAAACAGCGCTGTGAAAAAATTTCGTACGAAGCTGGATTTGGCCAAAGTTGAAAAACCTCCAAAACCACCCCTAAACAACTTAGCCAAACAATGAATGTTGCAATAAGCTCCTGCAGGAAAGGTGCTTCTATGACACAACTCCGAGCAGGTAGCTACATTCTGCAAAATAGAAAATGCATATGAATTCCTGGCACACAACTCATTCCATAAGGATGAAAAGCATGTGTTTCTCTCTGCAAGAACACTCAGCCACTAGGCTTTTGCTTGCTCCTTCAAAGTCTTTGTAGAAACGTGTGTTTTCGCTGCTGGAATACGTTTGGGGATGCATTGTTTCAATCTCTTGCAAGCCTCATGTTGTTTCCTACACAATGTGGAAAAATAAGGAGTATGTTTCCCAAATCACTTGAAATCCAGGAAAACGCACACTGCATCACTCTTGCTCAAACACGCTCTTTCTCCTAATGTGTTGAGAACTTTCAACAAACCAGAAAAGAAGGGCATTTTGCGGTGAAATTCAGACGGGTATGTACAAAAGTACATTTCTATTGGTTGCAGAGTGCAAAAGCATGATTGACTTCATGTTCTCGATGAAACCCTTACATTTCCAAGTGACCTGAAGTAGGACTTTCACAAAAAGATGTCTTTGCGTGTCTGTGGTGAAAGGAGCTCTACGTTGTGTATTCAGTGCTGGAGAGTGACACACTCTACCTAGGTTACACAGCGTTTTGAGAGCACCAACATGCTTCAAACTGAAACTGCTACAAGGTGTGTGTAGCGTGCAGAAAGAAGGCTTGTCATTTCAAAGAAAGAAGAGGAAACCAAAATCCAGGTAGTGAAACGAACACACCAGTAAGGGAGATGTGCATGTGGACAGTTTCAAGCAGCAGCTCTTTGTGGACACTTGGAAACAGCGCTGTGAAAAAATTTCGTACGAAGCGGGATTTGGCCAAAGTTGAAAGACCTTCCAAAAGCACCCCTAAAGAACTTAGCCAAACAATGAATGTTGCAATAAGCTCCTGCAGGAAAGGTGGTTCTATGACACAACTCCGAGCAGGTAGCTACATTTTGCAAAATACAAAATGCATATGAATTCCTGGCACACAACTCATTCCATAAGGATGAAAAGCATGTGTTTCTCTCTGCAAGAACACTCAGCCACTAGGCTTTTGCTTGCTCCTTCAAAGTCTTTGTAGAAACGTGTGTTTTCGCTGCTGGAATACGTTTGGGGATGCATTGTTTCAATCTCTTGCAAGCCTCATGTTGTTTCCTACACAATGTGGAAAAATAAGAAGTATGTTTCCCAAATCACTTGAAATCCAGGAAAACGCACACTGCATCACTCTTGCTCAAACACGCTCTTTCTCCTAATGTGTTGAGAACTTTCAACAAACCAGAAAAGAAGGGCATTTTGCGGTGAAATTCAGACGGGTATGTACAAAAGTACATTTCTATTGGTTGCAGAGTGCAAAAGCATGATTGACTTCATGTTCTCGATGAAACCCTTACATTTCCAAGTGACCTGAAGTAGGACTTTCACAAAAAGATGTCTTTGCGTGTCTGTGGTGAAAGGAGCTCTAAGTTGTGTATTCAGTGCTGGAGAGTGACACACTCTAGCTAGGTTACACAGCGTTTTGAGCACCAACATGCTTCAAACTGAAACTGCTACAAGGTGTGTGTAGCGTGCAGAAAGAAGGCTTGTCATTTCAAAGAAAGAAGAGGAAACCAAAATCCAGGTAGTGAAACGAACACACCAGTAAGGGAGATGTGCATGTGGACAGTTTCAAGCAGCAGCTCTTTGTGGACACTTGGAAACAGCGCTGTGAAAAAATTTCGTACGAAGCGGGATTTGGCCAAAGTTGAAAGACCTTCCAAAACCACCCCTAAAGAACTTAGCCAAACAATGAATGTTGCAATAAGCTCCTGCAGGAAACGTGCTTCTATGACAAAACTCCCGAGAAGGTAGCTACATTCTACACAGTACAAAATGCATATGAATTCCTGGCACACAACTCACGCCATAAGGATGAAAAGCATGTGTTTCTCTCTGAAAGAACACTCAGCCACTAGGCTTTTGCTTGCTCCTTCAAAGTCTTTGTAGAAACGTGTGTTTTTGCTGCAGGAATACGTTTGGGGATGCATTGTTTCAATCTCTTGCAAGCCTCATGTTGTTTCTTAGAACATGTGGAAATACGAGGAGTATGTTTCCCAAATCACTTGAAATCCAGGAAAACGCACACTGCATCACTCTTGCTCAAACACGCTCTTTCTCCGAATGTGTTGGGAACATTCAACAAACCAGAAAAGAAGGGCATTTTGCGGTGAAATTCAGACGGGTATGTACAAAAGTACATTTCTATTGGTTGCAGAGTGCAAAAGCATGATTGACTTCATGTTCTCGATGAAACCCTTACATTTCCAAGTGACCTGAAGTAGGACTTTCACAAAAAGATGTCTTTGCGTGTCTGTGGTGAAAGGAGCTCTACGTTGTGTATTCAGTGCTAGAGAGTGACACACTCTACCTAGGTTACACAGCGTTTTGAGAGCACCAACATGCTTCAAACTGAAACTGCTACAAGGTGTGTGTAGCGTGCAGAAAGAAGGCTTGTCATTTCAAAGAAAGAAGAGGAAACCAAAATACAGGTAGTGAAACGAACACACCAGTATGGGAGATGTGCATGTGGACAGTTTCAAGCAGCAGCTCTTTGTGGACACTTGTAAACAGCGCTGTGAAAAAATTTCGTACAAAGCGGGATTTGGCCAAAGTTGAAAGACCTTCCAAAACCACCCCTAAAGAACTCAGCCAAACAATGAATGTTGCAATAAGCTCCTGCAGGAAAGGGGCTTCTATGACACAACTCCGAGCAGGTAGCTACATTCTGCAAAATACAAAATGCATATGAATTCCTGGCACACAACTCATTCCATAAGGATGAAAAGCATGTGTTTCTCTCTGCAAGAACACTCAGCCACTAGGCTTTTGCTTGCTCCTTCAAAGTCTTTGTAGAAACGTGTGTTTTTGCTGCTGGAATACGTTTGGGGATGCATTGTTTCAATCTCTTGCAAGCCTCATGTTGTTTCTTAGACCATGTGGAAATACGAGGAGTATGTTTCCCAAATCACTTGAAATCCAGGAAAACGCACACTGCATCACTCTTGCTCAAACACGCTCTTTCTCCTAATGTGTTGAGAACTTTCAACAAACCAGAAAAGAAGGGCATTTTGCGGTGAAATTCAGACGGGTATGTACAAAAGTACATTTCTATTGGTTGCAGAGTGCAAAAGCATAATTGACTTCATGTTCTCGATGAAACCCTTACATTTCCAAGTGACCTGAAGTAGGACTTTCACAAAAAGATGTCTTTGCGTGTCTGTGGTGAAAGGAGCTCTACGTTGTGTATTCAGTGCTGGAGAGTGACACACTCTACCTAGGTTACACAGCGTTTTGAGAGCACAAACATGCTTCAAACTGAAACTGCTACAAGGTGTGTGTAGCGTGCAGAAAGAAGGCTTGTCATTTCAAAGAAAGAAGAGGAAACCAAAATACAGGTAGTGAAACGAGCACACCAGTAAGGGAGATGTGCATGTGGACAGTTTCAAGCAGCAGCTCTTTGTGGACACTTGGAAACAGCGCTGTGAAAAAATTTCGTACGAAGCGGGATTTGGCCAAAGTTGAAAGACCTTCCAAAACCACCCCTAAAGAACTTAGCCAAACAATGAATGTTGCAATAAGCTCCTGCAGGAAAGGTGCTTCTATGACACAACTCCGAGCAGGTAGCTACATTCTGCACAGTACAAAATGCATATGAATTCCTGGCACAAAACTCACTCCATAAGGATGAAAAGCATGTGTTTCTCTCTGAAAGAACACTCAGCCACTAGGCTTTTGCTTGCTCCTTCAAAGTCTTTGTAGAAACGTGTGTTTTCGCTGCTGGTATACGTTTTGGGATGCATTGTTTCAATCTCTTGCAAGCCTCATGTTGTTTCTTAGACCATGCGGAAAAATAAGGAGTATGTTTCCCAAATCAATTGAAATCCAGGAAAACGCACAGCATCACTCTTGCTCAAACACGCTCTTTCTCCTAATGTGTTGAGAACTTTCAACAAACCAGAAAAGAAGGGCATTTTGCGGTGAAATTCAGACGGGTATGTACAAAAGTACATTTCTATTGGTTGCAGAGTGCAAAAGCATGATTGACTTCATGTTCTCGATGAAACCCTTACATTTCCAAGTGACCTGAAGTAGGACTTTCACAAAAAGATGTGTTTGCGTCCCTGTGGTGAAAGGAGCTCTACGCTGTATATTCAGTGCTGGAGAGTGACACACTCTACCTAGGTTACACAGCGTTTTGAGAGCACCAACATGCTTCAAACTGAAACTGCTACAAGGTGTGTGTAGCGTGCAGAAAGAAGGCTTGTCATTTCAAAGAAAGAAGAGGAAACCAAAATCCAGGTAGTGAAACGAACACACCAGTATGGGAGATGTGCATGTGGACAGTTTCAAGCAGCAGCTCTTTGTGGACACTTGGAAACAGCGCTGTGAAAACATTTCGTACGAAGCTGGATTTGACCAAAGTTGAAAGACCTCCAAAACCACCCCTAAAAACTTAGCCAAACAATGAATGTTGCAATAAGCTCCTGCAGGAAAGGTGCTTCTATGACACAACTCCCGAGCAGGTAGCTACATTCTGCACAGTCCAAAATGCATATGAATTCCTGGCACAAAACTCACTCAATAAGGATGAAAAGCATGTGTTTCTCTCTGAAAGAACACTCAGCCACTAGGCTTTTGCTTGCTCCTTCAAAGTCTTTGTAGAAACGTGTGTTTTCGCTGCTGGAATACGTTTTGGGATGCATTGTTTCAATCTCTTGCAAGCCTCATGTTGTTTCTTACACAATGTGGAAAAATAAGGAGTATGTTTCCCCAATCACTTGAAATCCAGGAAAACGCACACTGCATCACTCTTGCTCAAACACGCTCTTTCTCCTAATGTGTTCAGAACTTTCAACAAACCAGAAAAGAAGGGCATTTTGCAGTGAAATTCAGAAGGGCTTGCACCAGAGTTCATTTCTTTTGGTTGCAGAGTGGAAAAGCATGATTGACTTCATGTTCTCGATGAAACCCTTACATTTCCAATTGACCTGAAGTAGGACTTTCACAAAAAGATGTCTTTGCGTGTCTGTGGTGAAAGGAGCTCTACGTTGTGTATTCAGTGCTGGAGAGTGACACACTCTACCTAGGTTACACAGCGTTTTGAGAGCACCAACATGCTTCAAACTGAAACTGCTACAAGGTGTGTGTAGCGAGCAGAAAGAAGGCTTGTCTTTTCAAAGAAAGAAGAGGAAACCAAAATCCAGGCAGTGAAATGAACACACCAGTATGGGAGATGTGCATGTGGACAGTTTCAAGCAGCAGCTCTTTGTGGACACTTGGAAACAGCGCTGTGAAAAAATTTCGTACGAAGCGGGATTTGGCCAAAGTTGAAAGACCTTCCAAAACCACCCCTAAAGAACTTAGCCAAACAATGAATGTTGCAATAAGCTCCTGCAGGAAAGGTGCTTCTATGACACAACTCCCAAGCAGGTAGCTACATTCTGCACAGTACAAAATGCATATGAATTCCTGGCACAAAACTCACTCCATAAGGATGAAAAGCATGTGTTTCTCTCTGAAAGAACACTCAGCCACTAGGCTTTTGCTTGCTCCTTCAAAGTCTTTGTAGAAACGTGTTTTCACTGCGAGAATACGATTTGGGATGCATTGCTTCAATCTCTTGCAAGCCTCATGTTGTTTCTTACACAATGTGGAAAAAAAAGGAGTATGTTTCACAAATCACTTGAAATCCAGGAAAACGCACACTGCATCACTCTTGCTCAAACACGCTCTTTCTCCTACTGTGTTGAGAAGTTTCAACCAACCAGAAAAGAAGGGCATTTTGCAGTGAAATTCAGACGGGCATGCACAAGAGGTCATTTCTTTTGGTTGCAGAGTGCAAAAGCATGATTGATTGCATGTTCTCGATGAAACCCTTACATTTCCAAGTGACCTGAAGTAGGACTTTCACAAAAAGATGTGTTTGCGTGTCTGTGGTGAAAGGAGCTCTAAGTTGTGTATTCAGTGCTGGAGAGTGAGACACTCTACCTAGGTTACACAGCGTTTTGAGAGCACAAACATGCTTCAAGCTGAAACTGCTACAAGGTGTGTGTAGCGTGCAGAAAGGAGGCTTGCCATTTCAACGAAAGAAGAGGAAACCAAAATCCAGGTAGTGAAATGAACACACCAGTATGGGAGATGTGCTGTGGACAGTTTCAAGCAGCAGCTCTTTGTGGACACTTGGAAACAGCGGTGTGAAAAAATTTCGTACGAGCAGGATTTGGCTAAAGTTGAAAGATTTTCCAAAACCACCCCTAAAGGACTTAGCCAAACAATGAATGTTTCAATAAGCTCCTGCAGGAAAGGTGCATCTATGACACAACTCCCGAGCAGGTAGCTGCATTCTGCACAGTACAAAATTCATATGAATTCCTAGCACAAACTCACTCCATAAGGATGAAAAGCATGTGTTTCTCTCTGAAAGAACACTGAGCCACTAGGCTTTTGCTTGCTCCTTCAAAGTCTTTGTAGAAACGTGTTTTCACTGCTAGAATACGTTTTGGGATGCATTGTTTCAATCTCTTGCAAGCCTCATGTTGTTTCTTACACAATGTGGAAAAAAAAGGAGTATGTTTCCCAAATCACTTTAAATCCAGGAAAACGCACACTGCATCACTCTTGCTCAAACACGCTCTTTCTCCTAATGTTTGAGAACTTTCAACAAACCAGAAAAGAAGGGCATTTTGCAGTGAAATTCAGACGGGCATGCACAAGAGGTCATTTCTTTTGGTTGCAGAGTGCAAAAGCATGATTGATTGCATGTTCTCGATGAAACCCTTACATTTCCAAGTGACCTGAAGTAGGACTTTCACAAAAAGATGTGTTTGCGTGTCTGTGGTGAAAGGAGCTCTAAGTTGTGTATTCAGTGCTGGAGAGTGAGACACTCTACCTAGGTTACACAGCGTTTTGAGAGCACAAACATGCTTCAAGCTGAAACTGCTACAAGGTGTGTGTAGCGTGCAGAAAGGAGGCTTGCCATTTCAACGAAAGAAGAGGAAACCAAAATCCAGGTAGTGAAATGAACACACCAGTATGGGAGATGTGCTGTGGACAGTTTCAAGCAGCAGCTCTTTGTGGACACTTGGAAACAGCGGTGTGAAAAATTTCGTACGAGCAGGATTTGGCTAAAGTTGAAAGATTTTCCAAAACCACCCCTAAAGGACTTAGCCAAACAATGAATGTTTCAATAAGCTCCTGCAGGAAAGGTGCATCTATGACACAACTCCCGAGCAGGTAGCTGCATTCTGCACAGTACAAAATTCATATGAATTCCTAGCACAAACTCACTCCATAAGGATGAAAAGCATGTGTTTCTCTCTGAAAGAACACTGAGCCACTAGGCTTTTGCTTGCTCCTTCAAAGTCTTTGTAGAAACGTGTTTTCACTGCTAGAATACGTTTTGGGATGCATTGTTTCAATCTCTTGCAAGCCTCATGTTGTTTCTTACACAATGTGGAAAAAAAAGGAGTGTGTTTCCCAAATCACTTGAAATCCAGGAAAACGCACACTGCATCCCTCTTGCTCAAACACGCTCTTTCTCCTAATGTGTTGAGAACTTTCAACAAACCAGAAAAGAAGGGCATTTTGCGGTGAAATTCAGAGAGGTATGTACAAAAGTACATTTCTATTGGTTGCAGAGTGCAAAAGCATGATTGACTTCATGTTCTCGATGAAACCCTTACATTTCCAAGTGACCTGAAGTAGGACTTTGACAAAAAGATGTCTTTGCGTGTCTGTGGTGAAAGGAGCTCTAAGTTGTGTATTCAGTGCTGGAGAGTGAAACACTCTACCTAGGTTACACAGCATTTTGAAAGCACCAACATGCTTCAACATGAAACTGCTACAAGGTGTGTGTAGCGTGCAGAAAGAAGGCTTGTCATTTCAAACAAGGAAGAAGAAACCAAAATCCAGGTAGTGAAACGAACACACCAGTATGGGAGATGTGCATGTGGACAGTTTCAAGCAGCAGCTCTTTGTGGACACTTGGAAACAGCGCTGTGAAAAAATTTCGTACGAAGCGGGGTTTGGCCAAAGTTGAAAGACCTTCCAAAACCACCCCTAAAGAACTTAGCCAAACAATGAATGTTGCAATAAGCTCCTGCAGGAAAGGTGCTTCTATGACACAACTCCCGAGCAGGTAGCTACATTCTGCACAGTACAAAATGCATATGAATTCCTGGCACAAAACTCACTCCATAAGGATGAAAAGCATGTGTTTCTCTCTGAAAGAACACTCAGCCACTAGGCTTTTGCTTGCTCCTTCAAAGTCTTTGTAGAAACGTGTGTTTTCGATGCTGGAATACGTTTTGGGATGCATTGTTTCAATCTCTTGCAAGCCTCATGTTGTTTCTTAGACCATGCGGAAAAATAAGGAGTATGTTTCCCAAATCAATTGAAATCCAGGAAAACGGACAGCATCACTCTTGCTCAAACACGCTCTTTCTCCTAATGTGTTGAGAACTTTCAACAAACCAGAAAAGAAGGGCATTTTGCGGTGAAATTCAGACGGGTATGTACAAAAGTACATTTCTATTGGTTGCAGAGTGCAAAAGCATGATTGACTTCATGTTCTCGATGAAACCCTTACATTTCCAAGTGACCTGAAGTAGGACTTTCACAAAAAGATGTCTTTGCGTGTCTGTGGTGAAAGGAGCTCTACGCTGTATATTCAGTGCTGAAGAGTGACACACTCTACCTAGGTTACACAGCGTTTTCAGAGCACCAACATGCTTCAAACTGAAACTGCTACAAGGTGTGTGTAGCGTGGAGAAAGAAGGCTTGTCATTTCAAAGAAAGAAGAGGAAACCAAAATCCAGGTAGTGAAACGAACACACCAGTATGGGAGATGTGCATGTGACAGTTTCAAGCAGCAGCTCTTTGTGGACACTTGGAAACAGCGCTGTGAAAACATTTCGTACGAAGCGGGATTTGGCCAAAGTTGAAAGACCTCCAAAACCACCCCTAAAAAACTTAGCCAAACAATGAATGTTGCAATAAGCTCCTGCAGGAAAGGTGCTTCTATGACACAACTCCCGAGCAGGTAGCTACATTCTGCACAGTACAAAATGCATATGAATTCCTGGCACACAACTCACTCCAGAAGGATGAAAAGCATGTGTTTCTCTCAGAAAGAACACTCAGCCACTAGGCTTTTGCTTGCCCCTTCAAAGTCTTTGTAGAAACGTGTGTTTTCGCTGCTGGAGTACGTTTGGGGATGCATTGTTTCAATCTCTTGCAAGCCTCATGTTGCTTCTTACACAATGTGGAAAAATAAGGAGTATGTTTCCCAAATCACTTGAAATCCAGGAAAACGCACAACATCACTCTTGCTCAAACACGCTCTTTCTCCTAATGTGTTGAGAACTTTCAACAAACCAGAAAAGAAGGGCATTTTGCGGTGAAATTCAGACGGGTATGTACAAAAGTACATTTCTATTGGTTGCAGAGTGCAAAAGCATGATTGACTTCATGTTTCGATGAAACCCTTACATTTCCAAGTGACCTGAATTAGGACTTTCACAAAAAGATGTCTTTGCGTGTCTGTGGTGAAAGGAGCTCTACGTTGTGTATTCAGTGCTGGAGAGTGACACACTCTACCTAGGTTACACAGCGTTTTGAGAGCACCAACATGCTTCAAACTGAAACTGCTACAAGGTGTGTGTAGCGTGCAGAAAGAAGGTTTGTCATTTCAAAGAAAGAAGAGGAAACCAAAATCCAGGTAGTGAAACGAACACACTAGTATGGGAGATGTGCATGTGGACAGTTTCAAGCAGCAGCTCTTTGTGGACACTTGGAAACAGCGCTGTGAAAAAATTTCGTACGAAGCGGGATTTGGCCAAAGTTGAAAGACCTTCCAAAACCACCCCTAAAGAACTTAGCCAAACAATGAATGTTGCAATAAGCTCCTGCAGGAAAGGTGCTTCTATGACACAACTCCCGAGCAGGTAGCTACATTCTGCACAGTACAAAATGCATATGAATTCCTGGCACAAAACTCACTCCATAAGGATGAAAAGCATGTGTCTCTCTCTGAAAGAACACTCAGCCACTAGGCTTTTGCTTGCTCCTTCAAAGTCTTTGTAGAAACGTGTGTTTTCACTGCTGGAATACGTTTGGGGATGCATTGTTTCAATCTCTTGCAAGCCTCATGTTGTTTCTTAGACCATGCGGAAAAACGAGGATTATGTTTCCCAAATCACTTGAATTCCAGGAAAACGCACACTGCATCACTCTTGCTCAAACACGCTCTTTCTCCTAATGTGTTGAGAACTTTCAACAAACCAGAAAAGAAGGGCATTTTGCGGTGAAATTCAGACCGGTATGTACAAAAGTACATTCCTATTGGTTGCAGAGTGCAAAAGCATGATTGACTTCATGTTGTCGATGAAACCCTTACATTTCCAAGCGTGTGTTTCTCTCTGAAAGAACACTCAGCCACTAGGCTTTTGCTTGCTCCTTCAAAGTCTTTGTAGAAACGTGTGTTTTCGCTGCTGCAATACGTTTGGGGATGCATTGTTTCAATCTCTTGCAAGCCTCATGTTGTTTCTTAGACCATGTGGAAATACGAGGATTATGTTTCCTAAATCATTTGAATTCCAGGAAAACGCACACTGCATCACTCTTGCTCAAACACGCTCTTTCTCCTAATGTGTTGAGAACTTTCAACAAACCAGAAAAGAAGGGCATTTTGCGGTGAAATTCAGACGGGTATGTTCAAAAGTACATTTCTATTGGTTGCAGAGTGCAAAAGCATGATTGACTTCATGTTCTCGATGAAACCCTTACATTTCCAAGTGACCTGAAGTAGGACTTTCACAAAAAGATGTCTTTCCGTGTCTGTGGTGAAAGGAGCTCTACGTTGTGTATTCAGTAGTGGAGAGTGACACACTCTACCTAGGTTACACAGCGTTTTGAGAGCACCAACATGCTTCAAACTGAAACTGCTACAAGGTGTGTGTAGCGTGCAGAAAGAAGGCTTGTCATTTCAAAGAAAGAAGAGGAAACCAAAATACAGGTAGTGAAACGAACACACCAGTATGGGAGATGTGGATGTGGACAGTTTCAAGCAGCAGCTCTTTGTGGACACTTGGAAACAGCGCTGTGAAAAAATTTCGTACGAAGCTGGATTTGGCCAAAGTTGAAAAACCTCCAAAACTACCCCTAAACAACTTAGCCAAACAATGAATGTTGCAATAAGCTCCTGCAGGAAAGGTGCTTCTATGACACAACTCCGAGCAGGTAGCTTCATTCTGCAAAATAGAAAATGCATATGAATTCCTGGCACACAACTCATTCCATAAGGATGAAAAGCATGTGTTTCTCTCTGCAAGAACACTCAGCCACTAGGCTTTTGCTTGCTCCTTCAAAGTCTTTGTAGAAACGTGTGTTTTCGCTGCTGGAATACGTTTGGGGATGCATTGTTTCAATCTCTTGCAAGCCTCATGTTGTTTCCTACACAATGTGGAAAAATAAGGAGTATGTTTCCCAAATCACTTGAAATCCAGGAAAACGCACACTGCATCACTCTTGCTCAAACACGCTCTTTCTCCTAATGTGTTGAGAACTTTCAACAAACCAGAAAAGAAGGGCATTTTGCGGTGAAATTCAGACGGGTATGTACAAAAGTACATTTCTATTGGTTGCAGAGTGCAAAAGCATGATTGACTTCATGTTCTCGATGAAACCCTTACATTTCCAAGTGACCTGAAGTAGGACTTTCACAAAAAGATGTCTTTGCGTGTCTGTGGTGAAAGGAGCTCTACGTTGTGTATTCAGTGCTGGAGAGTGACACACTCTACCTAGGTTACACAGCGTTTTGAGAGCACCAACATGCTTCAAACTGAAACTGCTACAAGGTGTGTGTAGCGTGCAGAAAGAAGGCTTGTCATTTCAAAGAAAGAAGAGGAAACCAAAATCCAGGTAGTGAAACGAACACACCAGTAAGGGAGATGTGCATGTGGACAGTTTCAAGCAGCAGCTCTTTGTGGACACTTGGAAACAGCGCTGTGAAAAAATTTCGTACGAAGCGGGATTTGGCCAAAGTTGAAAGACCTTCCAAAAGCACCCCTAAAGAACTTAGCCAAACAATGAATGTTGCAATAAGCTCCTGCAGGAAAGGTGGTTCTATGACACAACTCCGAGCAGGTAGCTACATTTTGCAAAATACAAAATGCATATGAATTCCTGGCACACAACTCATTCCATAAGGATGAAAAGCATGTGTTTCTCTCTGCAAGAACACTCAGCCACTAGGCTTTTGCTTGCTCCTTCAAAGTCTTTGTAGAAACGTGTGTTTTCGCTGCTGGAATACGTTTTGGGATGCATTGTTTCAATCTCTTGCAAGCCTCATGTTGTTTCCTACACAATGTGGAAAAATAAGAAGTATGTTTCCCAAATCACTTGAAATCCAGGAAAACGCACACTGCATCACTCTTGCTCAAACACGCTCTTTCTCCTAATGTGTTGAGAACTTTCAACAAACCAGAAAAGAAGGGCATTTTGCGGTGAAATTCAGACGGGTATGTACAAAAGTACATTTCTATTGGTTGCAGAGTGCAAAAGCATGATTGACTTCATGTTCTCGATGAAACCCTTACATTTCCAAGTGACCTGAAGTAGGACTTTCACAAAAAGATGTCTTTGCGTGTCTGTGGTGAAAGGAGCTCTAAGTTGTGTATTCAGTGCTGGAGAGTGACACACTCTAGCTAGGTTACACAGCGTTTTGAGCACCAACATGCTTCAAACTGAAACTGCTACAAGGTGTGTGTAGCGTGCAGAAAGAAGGCTTGTCATTTCAAAGAAAGAAGAGGAAACCAAAATCCAGGTAGTGAAACGAACACACCAGTAAGGGAGATGTGCATGTGGACAGTTTCAAGCAGCAGCTCTTTGTGGACACTTGGAAACAGCGCTGTGAAAAAATTTCGTACGAAGCGGGATTTGGCCAAAGTTGAAAGACCTTCCAAAACCACCCCTAAAGAACTTAGCCAAACAATGAATGTTGCAATAAGCTCCTGCAGGAAACGTGCTTCTATGACAAAACTCCCGAGAAGGTAGCTACATTCTACACAGTACAAAATGCATATGAATTCCTGGCACACAACTCACGCCATAAGGATGAAAAGCATGTGTTTCTCTCTGAAAGAACACTCAGCCACTAGGCTTTTGCTTGCTCCTTCAAAGTCTTTGTAGAAACGTGTGTTTTTGCTGCTGGAATACGTTTGGGGATGCATTGTTTCAATCTCTTGCAAGCCTCATGTTGTTTCTTAGAACATGTGGAAATACGAGGAGTATGTTTCCCAAATCACTTGAAATCCAGGAAAACGCACACTGCATCACTCTTGCTCAAACACGCTCTTTCTCCGAATGTGTTGGGAACATTCAACAAACCAGAAAAGAAGGGCATTTTGCGGTGAAATTCAGACGGGTATGTACAAAAGTACATTTCTATTGGTTGCAGAGTGCAAAAGCATGATTGACTTCATGTTCTCGATGAAACCCTTACATTTCCAAGTGACCTGAAGTAGGACTTTCACAAAAAGATGTCTTTGCGTGTCTGTGGTGAAAGGAGCTCTACGTTGTGTATTCAGTGCTAGAGAGTGACACACTCTACCTAGGTTACACAGCGTTTTGAGAGCACCAACATGCTTCAAACTGAAACTGCTACAAGGTGTGTGTAGCGTGCAGAAAGAAGGCTTGTCATTTCAAAGAAAGAAGAGGAAACCAAAATACAGGTAGTGAAACGAACACACCAGTATGGGAGATGTGCATGTGGACAGTTTCAAGCAACAGCTCTTTGTGGACACTTGTAAACAGCGCTGTGAAAAAATTTCGTACAAAGCGGGATTTGGCCAAAGTTGAAAGACCTTCCAAAACCACCCCTAAAGAACTCAGCCAAACAATGAATGTTGCAATAAGCTCCTGCAGGAAAGGGGCTTCTATGACACAACTCCGAGCAGGTAGCTACATTCTGCAAAATACAAAATGCATATGAATTCCTGGCACACAACTCATTCCATAAGGATGAAAAGCATGTGTTTCTCTCTGCAAGAACACTCAGCCACTAGGCTTTTGCTTGCTCCTTCAAAGTCTTTGTAGAAACGTGTGTTTTTGCTGCTGGAATACGTTTGGGGATGCATTGTTTCAATCTCTTGCAAGCCTCATGTTGTTTCTTAGACCATGTGGAAATACGAGGAGTATGTTTCCCAAATCACTTGAAATCCAGGAAAACGCACACTGCATCACTCTTGCTCAAACACGCTCTTTCTCCTAATGTGTTGAGAACTTTCAACAAACCAGAAAAGAAGGGCATTTTGCGGTGAAATTCAGACGGGTATGTACAAAAGTACATTTCTATTGGTTGCAGAGTGCAAAAGCATAATTGACTTCATGTTCTCGATGAAACCCTTACATTTCCAAGTGACCTGAAGTAGGACTTTCACAAAAAGATGTCTTTGCGTGTCTGTGGTGAAAGGAGCTCTACGTTGTGTATTCAGTGCTGGAGAGTGACACACTCTACCTAGGTTACACAGCGTTTTGAGAGCACAAACATGCTTCAAACTGAAACTGCTACAAGGTGTGTGTAGCGTGCAGAAAGAAGGCTTGTCATTTCAAAGAAAGAAGAGGAAACCAAAATACAGGTAGTGAAACGAGCACACCAGTAAGGGAGATGTGCATGTGGACAGTTTCAAGCAGCAGCTCTTTGTGGACACTTGGAAACAGCGCTGTGAAAAAATTTCGTACGAAGCGGGATTTGGCCAAAGTTGAAAGACCTTCCAAAACCACCCCTAAAGAACTTAGCCAAACAATGAATGTTGCAATAAGCTCCTGCAGGAAAGGTGCTTCTATGACACAACTCCGAGCAGGTAGCTACATTCTGCACAGTACAAAATGCATATGAATTCCTGGCACAAAACTCACTCCATAAGGATGAAAAGCATGTGTTTCTCTCTGAAAGAACACTCAGCCACTAGGCTTTTGCTTGCTCCTTCAAAGTCTTTGTAGAAACGTGTGTTTTCGCTGCTGGTATACGTTTTGGGATGCATTGTTTCAATCTCTTGCAAGCCTCATGTTGTTTCTTAGACCATGCGGAAAAATAAGGAGTATGTTTCCCAAATCAATTGAAATCCAGGAAAACGCACAGCATCACTCTTGCTCAAACACGCTCTTTCTCCTAATGTGTTGAGAACTTTCAACAAACCAGAAAAGAAGGGCATTTTGCGGTGAAATTCAGACGGGTATGTACAAAAGTACATTTCTATTGGTTGCAGAGTGCAAAAGCATGATTGACTTCATGTTCTCGATGAAACCCTTACATTTCCAAGTGACCTGAAGTAGGACTTTCACAAAAAGATGTGTTTGCGTCCCTGTGGTGAAAGGAGCTCTACGCTGTATATTCAGTGCTGGAGAGTGACACACTCTACCTAGGTTACACAGCGTTTTGAGAGCACCAACATGCTTCAAACTGAAACTGCTACAAGGTGTGTGTAGCGTGCAGAAAGAAGGCTTGTCATTTCAAAGAAAGAAGAGGAAACCAAAATCCAGGTAGTGAAACGAACACACCAGTATGGGAGATGTGCATGTGGACAGTTTCAAGCAGCAGCTCTTTGTGGACACTTGGAAACAGCGCTGTGAAAACATTTCGTACGAAGCTGGATTTGACCAAAGTTGAAAGACCTCCAAAACCACCCCTAAAAACTTAGCCAAACAATGAATGTTGCAATAAGCTCCTGCAGGAAAGGTGCTTCTATGACACAACTCCCGAGCAGGTAGCTACATTCTGCACAGTCCAAAATGCATATGAATTCCTGGCACAAAACTCACTCAATAAGGATGAAAAGCATGTGTTTCTCTCTGAAAGAACACTCAGCCACTAGGCTTTTGCTTGCTCCTTCAAAGTCTTTGTAGAAACGTGTGTTTTCGCTGCTGGAATACGTTTGGGGATGCATTGTTTCAATCTCTTGCAAGCCTCATGTTGTTTCTTAGACCATGTGGAAATACGAGGATTATGTTTCCTAAATCATTTGAATTCCAGGAAAACGCACAGTGCATCACTCTTGCTCAAACACGCTCTTTCTCCGAATGTGTTGAGAACTTTCAACAAACCAGAAAAGAAGGGCATTTTGCGGTGAAATTCAGACGGGTATGTACAAAAGTACATTTCTATTGGTTGCAGAGTGCAAAAGCATGATTGACTTCATGTTCTCGATGAAACCCTTACATTTCCAAGTGACCTGAAGTAGGACTTTCACAAAAAGATGTCTTTGCGTGTCTGTGGTGAAAGGAGCTCTACGTTGTGTATTCAGTGCTAGAGAGTGACACACTTTACCTAGGTTACACAGCGTTTTGAGAGCACCAACATGCTTCAAACTGAAACTGCTACAAGGTGTGTGTAGCGTGCAGAAAGAAGGCTTGTCATTTCAAAGAAAGAAGAGGAAACCAAAATACAGGTAGTGCAACGAACACACCAGTATGGGAGATGTGCATGTGGACAGTTTCAAGCAGCAGCTCTTTGTGGACACTTGGAAACAGCGCTGTGAAAAAATTTCGTACAAAGCGAGATTTGGCCAAAGTTGAAAGACATTCCAAAACCACCCCTAAAGAACTTAGCCAAACAATGAATGTTGCAATAAGCTCCTGCAGGAAAGGGGCTTCTATGACACAACTCCGAGCAGGTAGCTACATTCTGCAAAATACAAAATGCATATGAATTCCTGGCACACAACTCATTCCATATGGATGAAAAGCATGTGTTTCTCTCTGAAAGAACACTCAGCCACTAGGCTTTTGCTTGCTCCTTCAAAGTCTTTGTAGAAACGTGTGTTTTTGCTGCTGGAATACGTTTGGGGATGCATTGTTTCAATCTCTTGCAAGCCTCATGTTGTTTCTTAGACCATGTGGAAATACGAGGAGTATGTTTCCCAAATCACTTGAAATCCAGGAAAACGCACACTGCATCACTCTTGCTCAAACACGCTCTTTCTCCTAATGTGTTGAGAACTTTCAACAAACCAGAAAAGAAGGGCATTTTGCGGTGAAATTCAGACGGGTATGTACAAAAGTACATTTCTATTGGTTGCAGAGTGCAAAAGCATAATTGACTTCATGTTCTCGATGAAACCCTTACATTTCCAAGTGACCTGAAGTAGGACTTTCACAAAAAGATGTCTTTGCGTGTCTGTGGTGAAAGGAGCTCTACGTTGTGTATTCAGTGCTGGAGAGTGACACACTCTACCTAGGTTACACAGCGTTTTGAGAGCACAAACATGCTTCAAACTGAAACTGCTACAAGGTGTGTGTAGCGTGCAGAAAGAAGGCTTGTCATTTCAAAGAAAGAAGAGGAAACCAAAATACAGGTAGTGAAACGAACACACTAGTATGGGAGATGTGCATGTGGACAGTTTCAAGCAGCAGCTCTTTGTGGACACTTGGAAACAGCGCTGTGAAAAAATTTCGTACGAAGCGGGATTTGGCCAAAGTTGAAAGACCTTCCAAAACCACCCCTAAAGAACTTAGCCAAACAATGAATGTTGCAATAAGCTCCTGCAGGAAAGGTGCTTCTATGACAC
Source organism: Miniopterus schreibersii (assembly GCF_964146895.1). NCBI lineage: Eukaryota > Metazoa > Chordata > Mammalia > Chiroptera > Miniopteridae > Miniopterus > Miniopterus schreibersii. Next base: position 7,512 of record NW_027669772.1, on the reverse strand, counting down.
AACTCCCGAGCAGGTAGCTACATTCTGCACAGTACAAAATGCATATGAATTCCTGGCACAAAACTCACTCCATAAGGATGAAAAGCATGTGTCTCTCTCTGAAAGAACACTCAGCCACTAGGCTTTTGCTTGCTCCTTCAAAGTCTTTGTAGAAACGTGTGTTTTCACTGCTGGAATACGTTTGGGGATGCATTGTTTCAATCTCTTGCAAGCCTCATGTTGTTTCTTAGACCATGCGGAAAAACGAGGATTATGTTTCCCAAATCACTTGAATTCCAGGAAAACGCACACTGCATCACTCTTGCTCAAACACGCTCTTTCTCCTAATGTGTTGAGAACTTTCAACAAACCAGAAAAGAAGGGCATTTTGCGGTGAAATTCAGACCGGTATGTACAAAAGTACATTCCTATTGGTTGCAGAGTGCAAAAGCATGATTGACTTCATGTTGTCGATGAAACCCTTACATTTCCAAGCGTGTGTTTCTCTCTGAAAGAACACTCAGCCACTAGGCTTTTGCTTGCTCCTTCAAAGTCTTTGTAGAAACGTGTGTTTTCGCTGCTGCAATACGTTTGGGGATGCATTGTTTCAATCTCTTGCAAGCCTCATGTTGTTTCTTAGACCATGTGGAAATACGAGGATTATGTTTCCTAAATCATTTGAATTCCAGGAAAACGCACACTGCATCACTCTTGCTCAAACACGCTCTTTCTCCTAATGTGTTGAGAACTTTCAACAAACCAGAAAAGAAGGGCATTTTGCGGTGAAATTCAGACGGGTATGTTCAAAAGTACATTTCTATTGGTTGCAGAGTGCAAAAGCATGATTGACTTCATGTTCTCGATGAAACCCTTACATTTCCAAGTGACCTGAAGTAGGACTTTCACAAAAAGATGTCTTTCCGTGTCTGTGGTGAAAGGAGCTCTACGTTGTGTATTCAGTAGTGGAGAGTGACACACTCTACCTAGGTTACACAGCGTTTTGAGAGCACCAACATGCTTCAAACTGAAACTGCTACAAGGTGTGTGTAGCGTGCAGAAAGAAGGCTTGTCATTTCAAAGAAAGAAGAGGAAACCAAAATACAGGTAGTGAAACGAACACACCAGTATGGGAGATGTGGATGTGGACAGTTTCAAGCAGCAGCTCTTTGTGGACACTTGGAAACAGGGCTGTGAAAAAATTTCGTACGAAGCTGGATTTGGCCAAAGTTGAAAAACCTCCAAAACCACCCCTAAACAACTTAGCCAAACAATGAATGTTGCAATAAGCTCCTGCAGGAAAGGTGCTTCTATGACACAACTCCGAGCAGGTAGCTACATTCTGCAAAATAGAAAATGCATATGAATTCCTGGCACACAACTCATTCCATAAGGATGAAAAGCATGTGTTTCTCTCTGCAAGAACACTCAGCCACTAGGCTTTTGCTTGCTCCTTCAAAGTCTTTGTAGAAACGTGTGTTTTCGCTGCTGGAATACGTTTGGGGATGCATTGTTTCAATCTCTTGCAAGCCTCATGTTGTTTCCTACACAATGTGGAAAAATAAGGAGTATGTTTCCCAAATCACTTGAAATCCAGGAAAACGCACACTGCATCACTCTTGCTCAAACACGCTCTTTCTCCTAATGTGTTGAGAACTTTCAACAAACCAGAAAAGAAGGGCATTTTGCGGTGAAATTCAGACGGGTATGTACAAAAGTACATTTCTATTGGTTGCAGAGTGCAAAAGCATGATTGACTTCATGTTCTCGATGAAACCCTTACATTTCCAAGTGACCTGAAGTAGGACTTTCACAAAAAGATGTCTTTGCGTGTCTGTGGTGAAAGGAGCTCTACGTTGTGTATTCAGTGCTGGAGAGTGACACACTCTACCTAGGTTACACAGCGTTTTGAGAGCACCAACATGCTTCAAACTGAAACTGCTACAAGGTGTGTGTAGCGTGCAGAAAGAAGGCTTGTCATTTCAAAGAAAGAAGAGGAAACCAAAATCCAGGTAGTGAAACGAACACACCAGTAAGGGAGATGTGCATGTGGACAGTTTCAAGCAGCAGCTCTTTGTGGACACTTGGAAACAGCGCTGTGAAAAAATTTCGTACGAAGCGGGATTTGGCCAAAGTTGAAAGACCTTCCAAAAGCACCCCTAAAGAACTTAGCCAAACAATGAATGTTGCAATAAGCTCCTGCAGGAAAGGTGGTTCTATGACACAACTCCGAGCAGGTAGCTACATTTTGCAAAATACAAAATGCATATGAATTCCTGGCACACAACTCATTCCATAAGGATGAAAAGCATGTGTTTCTCTCTGCAAGAACACTCAGCCACTAGGCTTTTGCTTGCTCCTTCAAAGTCTTTGTAGAAACGTGTGTTTTCGCTGCTGGAATACGTTTTGGGATGCATTGTTTCAATCTCTTGCAAGCCTCATGTTGTTTCCTACACAATGTGGAAAAATAAGAAGTATGTTTCCCAAATCACTTGAAATCCAGGAAAACGCACACTGCATCACTCTTGCTCAAACACGCTCTTTCTCCTAATGTGTTGAGAACTTTCAACAAACCAGAAAAGAAGGGCATTTTGCGGTGAAATTCAGACGGGTATGTACAAAAGTACATTTCTATTGGTTGCAGAGTGCAAAAGCATGATTGACTTCATGTTCTCGATGAAACCCTTACATTTCCAAGTGACCTGAAGTAGGACTTTCACAAAAAGATGTCTTTGCGTGTCTGTGGTGAAAGGAGCTCTAAGTTGTGTATTCAGTGCTGGAGAGTGACACACTCTAGCTAGGTTACACAGCGTTTTGAGCACCAACATGCTTCAAACTGAAACTGCTACAAGGTGTGTGTAGCGTGCAGAAAGAAGGCTTGTCATTTCAAAGAAAGAAGAGGAAACCAAAATCCAGGTAGTGAAACGAACACACCAGTAAGGGAGATGTGCATGTGGACAGTTTCAAGCAGCAGCTCTTTGTGGACACTTGGAAACAGCGCTGTGAAAAAATTTCGTACGAAGCGGGATTTGGCCAAAGTTGAAAGACCTTCCAAAACCACCCCTAAAGAACTTAGCCAAACAATGAATGTTGCAATAAGCTCCTGCAGGAAACGTGCTTCTATGACAAAACTCCCGAGAAGGTAGCTACATTCTACACAGTACAAAATGCATATGAATTCCTGGCACACAACTCATTCCATAAGGATGAAAAGCATGTGTTTCTCTCTGCAAGAACACTCAGCCACTAGGCTTTTGCTTGCTCCTTCAAAGTCTTTGTAGAAACGTGTGTTTTTGCTGCTGGAATACGTTTGGGGATGCATTGTTTCAATCTCTTGCAAGCCTCATGTTGTTTCTTAGACCATGTGGAAATACGAGGAGTATGTTTCCCAAATCACTTGAAATCCAGGAAAACGCACACTGCATCACTCTTGCTCAAACACGCTCTTTCTCCTAATGTGTTGAGAACTTTCAACAAACCAGAAAAGAAGGGCATTTTGCGGTGAAATTCAGACGGGTATGTACAAAAGTACATTTCTATTGGTTGCAGAGTGCAAAAGCATAATTGACTTCATGTTCTCGATGAAACCCTTACATTTCCAAGTGACCTGAAGTAGGACTTTCACAAAAAGATGTCTTTGCGTGTCTGTGGTGAAAGGAGCTCTACGTTGTGTATTCAGTGCTGGAGAGTGACACACTCTACCTAGGTTACACAGCGTTTTGAGAGCACAAACATGCTTCAAACTGAAACTGCTACAAGGTGTGTGTAGCGTGCAGAAAGAAGGCTTGTCATTTCAAAGAAAGAAGAGGAAACCAAAATACAGGTAGTGAAACGAGCACACCAGTAAGGGAGATGTGCATGTGGACAGTTTCAAGCAGCAGCTCTTTGTGGACACTTGGAAACAGCGCTGTGAAAAAATTTCGTACGAAGCGGGATTTGGCCAAAGTTGAAAGACCTTCCAAAACCACCCCTAAAGAACTTAGCCAAACAATGAATGTTGCAATAAGCTCCTGCAGGAAAGGTGCTTCTATGACACAACTCCCGAGCAGGTAGCTACATTCTGCACAGTACAAAATGCATATGAATTCCTGGCACAAAACTCACTCCATAAGGATGAAAAGCATGTGTCTCTCTCTGAAAGAACACTCAGCCACTAGGCTTTTGCTTGCTCCTTCAAAGTCTTTGTAGAAACGTGTGTTTTCACTGCTGGAATACGTTTGGGGATGCATTGTTTCAATCTCTTGCAAGCCTCATGTTGTTTCTTAGACCATGCGGAAAAACGAGGATTATGTTTCCCAAATCACTTGAATTCCAGGAAAACGCACACTGCATCACTCTTGCTCAAACACGCTCTTTCTCCTAATGTGTTGAGAACTTTCAACAAACCAGAAAAGAAGGGCATTTTGCGGTGAAATTCAGACCGGTATGTACAAAAGTACATTCCTATTGGTTGCAGAGTGCAAAAGCATGATTGACTTCATGTTGTCGATGAAACCCTTACATTTCCAAGCGTGTGTTTCTCTCTGAAAGAACACTCAGCCACTAGGCTTTTGCTTGCTCCTTCAAAGTCTTTGTAGAAACGTGTGTTTTCGCTGCTGCAATACGTTTGGGGATGCATTGTTTCAATCTCTTGCAAGCCTCATGTTGTTTCTTAGACCATGTGGAAATACGAGGATTATGTTTCCTAAATCATTTGAATTCCAGGAAAACGCACACTGCATCACTCTTGCTCAAACACGCTCTTTCTCCTAATGTGTTGAGAACTTTCAACAAACCAGAAAAGAAGGGCATTTTGCGGTGAAATTCAGACGGGTATGTTCAAAAGTACATTTCTATTGGTTGCAGAGTGCAAAAGCATGATTGACTTCATGTTCTCGATGAAACCCTTACATTTCCAAGTGACCTGAAGTAGGACTTTCACAAAAAGATGTCTTTCCGTGTCTGTGGTGAAAGGAGCTCTACGTTGTGTATTCAGTAGTGGAGAGTGACACACTCTACCTAGGTTACACAGCGTTTTGAGAGCACCAACATGCTTCAAACTGAAACTGCTACAAGGTGTGTGTAGCGTGCAGAAAGAAGGCTTGTCATTTCAAAGAAAGAAGAGGAAACCAAAATACAGGTAGTGAAACGAACACACCAGTATGGGAGATGTGGATGTGGACAGTTTCAAGCAGCAGCTCTTTGTGGACACTTGGAAACAGGGCTGTGAAAAAATTTCGTACGAAGCTGGATTTGGCCAAAGTTGAAAAACCTCCAAAACCACCCCTAAACAACTTAGCCAAACAATGAATGTTGCAATAAGCTCCTGCAGGAAAGGTGCTTCTATGACACAACTCCGAGCAGGTAGCTACATTCTGCAAAATAGAAAATGCATATGAATTCCTGGCACACAACTCATTCCATAAGGATGAAAAGCATGTGTTTCTCTCTGCAAGAACACTCAGCCACTAGGCTTTTGCTTGCTCCTTCAAAGTCTTTGTAGAAACGTGTGTTTTCGCTGCTGGAATACGTTTGGGGATGCATTGTTTCAATCTCTTGCAAGCCTCATGTTGTTTCCTACACAATGTGGAAAAATAAGGAGTATGTTTCCCAAATCACTTGAAATCCAGGAAAACGCACACTGCATCACTCTTGCTCAAACACGCTCTTTCTCCTAATGTGTTGAGAACTTTCAACAAACCAGAAAAGAAGGGCATTTTGCGGTGAAATTCAGACGGGTATGTACAAAAGTACATTTCTATTGGTTGCAGAGTGCAAAAGCATGATTGACTTCATGTTCTCGATGAAACCCTTACATTTCCAAGTGACCTGAAGTAGGACTTTCACAAAAAGATGTCTTTGCGTGTCTGTGGTGAAAGGAGCTCTACGTTGTGTATTCAGTGCTGGAGAGTGACACACTCTACCTAGGTTACACAGCGTTTTGAGAGCACCAACATGCTTCAAACTGAAACTGCTACAAGGTGTGTGTAGCGTGCAGAAAGAAGGCTTGTCATTTCAAAGAAAGAAGAGGAAACCAAAATCCAGGTAGTGAAACGAACACACCAGTAAGGGAGATGTGCATGTGGACAGTTTCAAGCAGCAGCTCTTTGTGGACACTTGGAAACAGCGCTGTGAAAAAATTTCGTACGAAGCGGGATTTGGCCAAAGTTGAAAGACCTTCCAAAAGCACCCCTAAAGAACTTAGCCAAACAATGAATGTTGCAATAAGCTCCTGCAGGAAAGGTGGTTCTATGACACAACTCCGAGCAGGTAGCTACATTTTGCAAAATACAAAATGCATATGAATTCCTGGCACACAACTCATTCCATAAGGATGAAAAGCATGTGTTTCTCTCTGCAAGAACACTCAGCCACTAGGCTTTTGCTTGCTCCTTCAAAGTCTTTGTAGAAACGTGTGTTTTCGCTGCTGGAATACGTTTTGGGATGCATTGTTTCAATCTCTTGCAAGCCTCATGTTGTTTCCTACACAATGTGGAAAAATAAGAAGTATGTTTCCCAAATCACTTGAAATCCAGGAAAACGCACACTGCATCACTCTTGCTCAAACACGCTCTTTCTCCTAATGTGTTGAGAACTTTCAACAAACCAGAAAAGAAGGGCATTTTGCGGTGAAATTCAGACGGGTATGTACAAAAGTACATTTCTATTGGTTGCAGAGTGCAAAAGCATGATTGACTTCATGTTCTCGATGAAACCCTTACATTTCCAAGTGACCTGAAGTAGGACTTTCACAAAAAGATGTCTTTGCGTGTCTGTGGTGAAAGGAGCTCTAAGTTGTGTATTCAGTGCTGGAGAGTGACACACTCTAGCTAGGTTACACAGCGTTTTGAGCACCAACATGCTTCAAACTGAAACTGCTACAAGGTGTGTGTAGCGTGCAGAAAGAAGGCTTGTCATTTCAAAGAAAGAAGAGGAAACCAAAATCCAGGTAGTGAAACGAACACACCAGTAAGGGAGATGTGCATGTGGACAGTTTCAAGCAGCAGCTCTTTGTGGACACTTGGAAACAGCGCTGTGAAAAAATTTCGTACGAAGCGGGATTTGGCCAAAGTTGAAAGACCTTCCAAAACCACCCCTAAAGAACTTAGCCAAACAATGAATGTTGCAATAAGCTCCTGCAGGAAACGTGCTTCTATGACAAAACTCCCGAGAAGGTAGCTACATTCTACACAGTACAAAATGCATATGAATTCCTGGCACACAACTCACGCCATAAGGATGAAAAGCATGTGTTTCTCTCTGAAAGAACACTCAGCCACTAGGCTTTTGCTTGCTCCTTCAAAGTCTTTGTAGAAACGTGTGTTTTTGCTGCTGGAATACGTTTGGGGATGCATTGTTTCAATCTCTTGCAAGCCTCATGTTGTTTCTTAGAACATGTGGAAATACGAGGAGTATGTTTCCCAAATCACTTGAAATCCAGGAAAACGCACACTGCATCACTCTTGCTCAAACACGCTCTTTCTCCGAATGTGTTGGGAACATTCAACAAACCAGAAAAGAAGGGCATTTTGCGGTGAAATTCAGACGGGTATGTAC